>NW_026615443.1:0-63523 GCF_000801105.2 Raphanus sativus | reverse complement strand
CAAGATAAAGGCCTTGTAACTGTGAGTGTCCTGCTTCTTAATGACGTGACCCTTTTTATGCTAAGATTGCTCTGCTTAATTGATGTGTGTTCTTTCTTCTTCTTCTTTGGTGTGAAGGTGTGGTCTGCACCTAATTACTGCTACCGCTGTGGCAATGTCGCTTTATATTGAGTTTCGATGAAAACATGGTGAGCCATCTCTTCAGTTCTTTCCTATAGACATATAGTCTGTAGCTTTCGCTCGTCATGCATAGTATCCATGCCACCTTTGTCTCAACAAGTGAAGATTTCTCTTACTTAAGTGATATCATCACTCATTTTATTTTTGATATTCGGCTCTCTACCAGCTTTAAGTACACACTCTTGATTTGTATCTGCTTTTTGAAGTGGAAGGTTTAAGGAGAATAGTTAAGTAGGCCGTGTGTTGTTAGAATATCTGATTTACCATAGATTCTAGGTCATAAGTCATAAACATCACTGTATCGGTCATTATGTCTATGGTTTTAATATAAAAACCATGGGAATGCTTGTTATTACCAGGAAAGGGATGTGAAGTACTTCAACGAGACAGAAGAGAACAATCAAATGAGAGGGCCAAGGACTGGAGTTCCGTATTTTCTGTGATGAAACGACGATTATAGTTTGACGTGATGATTTGATGAGGAAGCGATTGCTATCATTGGCAATATGGTCAGGTCTCAAAAAGGTTTATTATGTAGATATAATACTTATCTACTGATGGATTCACTTATTATTGTACTTGCAATTTTTTGTCCCTCTAGGTAAACAGTTTCCTTTGTGAAATTCAACATTCAAGGCTTTATAGTTTTAAGTATTTTTTTTTCTTTTTGTTTTCCCCGATTGTTTCTTCTGTTTTGTTTACTTACACTGTTTCCTCCTTGCTTAGTTGTTGTTGTTGTTGTGAAGATGACATTACTTCTAAAAATAATTAAGTATCTTACGAAACTCGCAATATCTGAAATTCAAATATGACTACTTGTTGTCCTAGGAAGCTGTTTTTAGTCATTGGGATTTTGATGTGTAAGCTTTTAATGTTTCATCTAAACTTGGCGTAGGTGACTAGTGGTTGGCAATTTGGCATCAGCGGATATCCGCTATTTTAGCTTTGTTCTACTTCATCAGAATCTGAATCAAGTCTGTCCACTTGTATTCGATTCCCTACTTTTTGGTATTTGAATTTTGATAAATTCATTATTTTTAACTGGATATTTAATCGGTTTCTAACCTATATTTTTATCTTTTTAGTGAAAAAAAAAATTCGGTTATTTTTCTATTAAGTGATGTTCTTATAAAACTAAACTAGAAAAGCTATGTACGGAATTATTCAATATTTATTTTAAAATAAATTTAATAAATAATATAAATTTGCATAAAATACCATGACTGTAAAGATATTTATTTATTTTAAAATGTTTAAAAATTAGAGCTAAAATTATGATTTGTATTAATATATATAATATTTACAAATATCCGGTTTTTCTAAATCCAGTTGAAACTGATAACGGATAGTATGTATTTTACATAATAAGTCAAGGCTTACTGTTCGGTCATTCTTTTTTAGTAATCTAAGCTGATAAAAGGTTGCTGATCATCATCCTATCCAACTCTTACCTAACAACACTAGAGAGAAAAAATGGGTTCAACTTCGTATCATCACCAAACCTCTCCACCGTACTAGACCTAGCCCGTCCTTTCCTCCGAGGAGAGCTAGAGAACATCTCCCCAACCTCCCCTCCCTAATCGCCGTCCTCAAAAGCGTCGGCGCAGGCGAGTGCTGGCACAAACACGGAAGCTTCCTAGACCACCTCATCGACATCTACAAGATCCTCAAGCTCTGGAAAGCCCCCGAAACCGTCTGCCTCTGCGGCCTCTTCCCACTCGGCTTACTCCAACTCCTACGTCAACCTAGCCATCTTCCACCCTTCCACCGGCCGCGAAGTCGTCCGCGGACACGTAGGCGAGCCCGCCGAGGCCCTGATCCATCTCTTCTGCGTCGTCCCGAGGCAGACTCTGATCCACGACGACCTCCTCTTCAAGTACTCCGATAAAGAGCTCGTCGAGCATCTTGATCGCTCCGAGGCTTCTTTGAAGAAGGCCAAGGAGGAAGGGTGGTTCGATGGAGATGAAGAGTGGAGGAAGAAGGTTAACAGTTTGGTGCCTGAGAACGGCGTCGTGTGAAGCATATCAAGACTGGTGAAGAGGTTGTTGTGTCGAGGAGGGTGGTTGGTGTGTTCTTGCTGATGACGATGGCGGATTTTAGTGATCAGTTATTCGGGTTTCAGGATGAGTTGTTTTGTAATGATGACGGGAGGCTTGAGTTTAGAGGGAATAACGTGGCGGCGTTGTGGCGGGCTGGGAGGGGAAGCCTGGGCTGTGGATGAACTCTAGCTCCAGGATGGGTGCTGTTTATAGTTTGATTGTGAGGGGAGGAAGAGATTTTGATGGAGCAGAGGAAGAGGGATTCTGGGTTTGTGGTGAGGAAGGAGAGAGATGAAGATATTGAGCTCGTGGTGCCTCCTGTCTTCAGCTTCTGCACCAAGGTATCATGCGTTTCATCACCTCGTGTCATGATCATTTCATCGCTATGTCTAGGGATTGTATAGTTCTTTAGTTGAGCAGCTTTCATGAAAGTGAGCTTAATAGTTTATTGATAAGCTGCACATGTAATGGACAGGTATTGGATGCAAAGGAGCAGATAGAAGCAAGGGACATGTACTGGGAAGCTGTGCAGCGCAGCGACGCGAGCAAAGAAGGGTACTTGGAGAGAGCAGAGGAGAAAGTTGTTGGGGGTATTGAGAAGAACCCATATGTGGGAGAGCCACATGTGCTGTTGAGTCAAGTGTATCTGGGAAAGAAGAGATTCGCAGAGGCAGAGAGAGAAGCGGAGAGAGGGCTTCTTCTGCTGTTGCAATGGGGAAGTCCATGGGACAAGAGGATGTCATGGGAAGGTTGGATTGCTTGGGTTAGAGTTCTTCTCATGAAGTCACAGGATCAATCTTGGCCAGATGTTTCTTGGGGAATCTTGAACTTGGGTCTTGTGCGCTAAAAAAAAACTATTGCTTATATACCACAATAAAAGGTAATCGATGCATGTAGATTATCATCAAAGTCTTGTTGGCTTTATGATATATGTAATTCAGAATTGCAACCGCCAAACATATAATTGGTCACTGTACCATAAGAATAATATGACAGTTATTTCCAATGGTCACTGTACTATATAGCATTCTTTACTGTCTCAAGCCCCTTGCAACAAGAAGTTTTGATTGTTTTTTTTTTTTTTTTTTTTTTTTTTTTTTGATCAAAAAGTTTTGATTGTTTATGTCTACAGTAACGTCCATATAAATATTTTTTACATTCTAAAACTATTAACTTACCTCGGTAAAAGTGCTGACTATCTTAAAAATGTACAGCAAGCAAAGTTCATGAGTTCGTGTAAATATTTTCACATTTTAAAACTAGCAAGTTAAAAAATGTACAGTAAAAGTAAAAGTTCATGAATTAATGGTTCTTTTACCTCGAATTAGTTAAGAAACCGGAGAATGAACGGTTTGGAACCGGTTTGAGATTAAAAACCGAATCGGGTAGAACCAAAGATTTACAAAACCCCTTAGAAAACCAAAACCCAAAGAGACAAAGAGGATCGGATCATCGCCACCAAATAGAAGAAGAAGAAGAAGTAGAAGCAAAAACCCTTCCTTTTTTCTACTGTCGCCGTATAAAACATTTATCAAAGGCGGCGACGGCGGCGGCAATGGCGGATGTCTTCCCACCTCTCGTGACGTCGCAAATCGATGCCAAGACTAAAGTCGAAGAGAAAGTTGATTACTCGAATCTCCCGTGCCCTGTTCCTTATGAGGAAGTCCACCGCGAAGCTTACAGTTCAGTATCTCATTATCACACTTTCTCCCATCTTCATTTTCTTCATAGATGAGAGTGTTACTTTAGTCATATTGTATTAGTAAAAACCATATAGTATGATCTCAAATTGTTCAATTGTTCAGATTTTGATTGTGCTGTCTCAAGTATATATAAGCTAAGGCAACAATTGCTTGTAGCCAATTAACGTCTTGTGAGGTCTTTTCAGCTATGCTTATTCATATGATACCTTTCTTTTATTGAATCTTTTTAGTCAGTCTCTCCTTATGGTTTCTTTTACAGTTTTGGTGCATTTTTTATTTATGTCTCAATTGGTTTCTAACTGGTTTTTGGTTATTCTCTGCAGTGTCTTTATTAAAGTCTGAGAATTTTGAGGGTTTACGCTTCGACTTTAGCAAAGGGTTGAATCAAAAGTTCTCTCTCAGCCACAGGTTAGTAACATTATGTTTACTGTTTTATTGGCTTAACACTTACGTTTATATTGCGTTGCTGATTAAGTCTGTTATTGATTTTTTTTCTTCTTTTGAAATAGTGTAATGATGGGGCCAACAGAAGTTCCTTCTCAGTCACCTGACACGACGATCAAAATTCCAACAGCCCATTATGAGTTTGGTGCCAATTATTTTGACCCAAAGGTAGCATTTTTATATCTTATGGCCATCAAGAAGATATGCGAATGACATATATATATATAATACGCAGTTGATGCTTGTTGGAAGGGTTATGACTGATGGTAGACTCAATGCAAGAGTGAAAGCTGATTTAACTGATAAGTTCATCTTAAAGGCCAATGCTCTGGTAAGGTGCTGCAACTAGAGAAATGTGCTTGTTCTATGGAATATTGTATTTATCATCTTTTGTTTTACTTTCTTTCCAGCTGACAGGTGAGCCACATATGTCACATGCGGTGTTCAACTTTGATTACATGGTCACGAGCTTCTCTCTGTTTTAAACTCCTCCTATCCTTATGATGCTTGTATTTGGGTTCATCTGAAGTTTTTTTTATTTTCTCTGGTTTGTGTAGGGAAAAGACTACCGAACCCAACTTCAACTTGGCAACGGCGCTCTAGTTGGAGCAACCTATATTCAGGTAAAACTTGACTATGTGCAACAGCTGCAGTTTTGTAAATCTTTCTGCGTGAAGTTGAATAAATAGGAAAAGGGCTAGTCATCTTTGCAAAAAATGTCTTGTTTAGTAACTTAGTGTTGAGAGATGAACCATAAGTCGTTCGAATCATCTCTGTTGCCATGCTTAGTTTCTGTGGTGATAACAATAGTTGTCTTTTATAACAGCTAAAAGTTTTGGTATGGTGCACGTGAGAGATGTTGCTTAATACATTGTAGTGATTATATTTTCATGAATTTCTGGACAGAGCCTGACACCCCGTCTATCATTGGGTGGGGAAGTTTTCTGGGCTGGTGTGCCTAGGAAGTCGGGTATAGGTTACGCTGCAAGATACGAAACTAATCAGATGGTAATGCTGTCTTCTCAGTCAAATTTTTCACTACCCGTTTTCAAGCTATCAGTGAAGTGAACAACAACTACTATTCTTTACCAACAGGTCGCCTCTGCGCAAGTTGCTAGCACTGGTTCTGTAACTATGAACTATGTGCAAAAGATATCCGAGAAGGTACTTGTACCTTTTATCATTAAGCTCATCTTATTATACAGAGTGTGGAGAACAAACATGACAACCTTAACTACTTTTCATCATGATCAGGTTTCACTAGCCACTGATTTTGTGTACAACTACATTTCAAGAGATGTTGTAGCTAGTGTTGGGTATGACTACATTTTCAGACAGGTAAAAAAAATCACTATATATCCTCTGGAACGTAATGGAAGTGAAAAAACAAGCAACTAAGTCTGTGTGGTTTGTTACAGGCTCGTATCAGGGGGAAGATTGATTCCAACGGAGTTACATCAGCTCTCCTGGAAGAAAGATTGAGTATGGGACTTAATTTTCTTCTATCTGCAGAGGTAACATAAGGTTCTGCCTTGTTCTTTCATGTACTGAGATGTAACCGGAGACTCTTGTTTTAAACTGTTGATTGTGTTTTGTTTTTTTCACAGATTGACCGTAAGAAGAAGGACCACAAGTTTGGATTCGGTTTAACAGTCGGCTAATAACATAAGCAGAGCAGCACGCAATAAAAGCAGTGGCTCTATACACGCTGAGGCAGATTGCAGCAGTCAGCCGAGGGATTCGGTTAAAATTTGTTATTATTTGTATTTCCCTCTCAAGATTTCAGTTTAGGCTTCTATGAACAAAACCTTAAGGAAAAATACCTTAGGAAAAATGATTGGGCTGTTGATTTTCGGTTTAGGATTTCTCTTCAAGACATGCATTAAGAAAAAAATGTTTTTTTTTTGCCTTTTTGCTTTTAATGTCAGCATCTTTAACTCATTACTATTTTTGATTTGCTGAAAGCAAAAAAAATCTATTCGAATAATCTCATTTTTTTTCTTTAAAAATAATGTGAATAAAGAAACGTTATTTTATATTTTTATTTATTTTAGAATTTTTCTAATTAAAAGCAGTAAAATATATTGGGACAAATAGCCAAATACATCTAAGTCTCAAACTTTATTTAGTGTATATTATTATTTACGGGGAATTCTAGTTTTACCACAAATATGATACTATTTTTTTAAATTTACCTGATTATTTTCATAAACATCCTAATTTTTGATTAAAAAAAATTAAACTAACCTCTTAAATCATTAATAAATCCAAATTCATCCCTCAAATACTAAAACTAAACAACAATAACTAAACCTACCCAAATGTTAGAATAATTTTGATTGAAGTTTTTTTTTGAAAAATGTTAGTCAATTTATAGTATTTGAATCAATTTCTCTTTATTCATTTTAAACAGAATAGTATTATAAAAAATAGAATTATAGAATTTACTCTAACGTATATGTTTCTAAAAGTGATGAGTTGGAAATGGTCAGATGGCCGAAAGACGTAGCCGTGGGCCGAGCAAATGTAAACTCTTACTGTTTACCATGTTTCCTTTCCATATTTTTGATGGAAATGTAATTACCAAAGTGTAAAAGAAAAACATTTCATGTTTTCTGCTCCCTTGTCTGGTGACAGAATATTATTGGTTTCACTGAGAAAGGAAGAAAGAAACCCTATGAACAGTGGCTTCCTTCCAACTCTCTGCTTTCTCCACGGTACCTGTCGTTTTGATTTCAGTTATCCCGCCACTTTGCCTTACTTTGCTTGATTTGGTGTTCTTGGCTCTTTTGCTAGGCTGTTGAAATTGTTTCCAATTACAGTGAAAAGGGTTCCGTTTCATGCCATTAGCTTCATTCGTTGAATAATGCCAACATTGTCTTGCAACGCAGGCTAAATTTGACTTTCTTAGAAGCTAGCACATGATGGATTCTGATATTCAAATTAGTTCAGGTAGTAGTATTGGTAGCAGCAGCAGCAACTGCAGTGATAGTGGTAGTGATGACAATGTATCGGAGCCCATTGGGAAAGAAACTAGTATTGGTATACTCTCTCTGCTATTATATTTTGTCCATTCTTGGTGAGGTTAAGTTTATGGACTAATTCAAGTTTCAACCAACCTCGGTGCTCTCTTTTTACCCTTTTTTCACTCAGGAAGCGGTAGTTTTACTTCCTCTACGGGTAATAGTCAAGATAGTGTTGGATGTACAAATGCTTCTCTTAGTGGGAATGGGGTTAGGATCCTCCCTCCTTCATCTATGACGCATGGAACATCTGCTTCTCCTTTACAAGATGCTGGTAGTCCAAGCGATCCAGTGGACATGACTGGAATTGGGGAAGACGACAATTCTGAGAGGCTGATCTATCAGGATGCACTACGGGGTATTCATCATCAACTCACTCTTCTCTTGAGAATGAAACTTGAACACTTGGCTCTTCTTTTTTTGCTTGCCTGTCTTGTTTGTGTCCCTTGTACCACCTTTACAGTTTTATGGCCCTTTTCAGTCTCTTGGTATGATTGCAATATATTACTCTAATTTTTTTTTTGGTTAAATATTTGGTGCATTGAACGTTTTATCTGAGTTTGCATGTCTTGTTTGTGTCTATTGTACCACCTTTTACAGTTTTTTGGTTAAATATTTGGTGCATTGAAACGTTTTATATGAGTTCTCGTTCATGCTTGATTCATACTTGCATACTGAATCTACTCAATTTTAGACCGAGTATCCTATTTTATGAAATAATGATACTTCAGATAAATTGACTCTTTTATGTAGCATTCATTTTCGATGTTATGCTGATGCATAAGTTGAGAGCTCAGTGTTGTTTTATATTCAACCGGATATTAGTGGCATGTTAAGGGCATTTTTTTTATAACGAAGTGTATGTTAATCCTGCAGAATTTGAATCAACCGAGGACAGAAGTTGATCTACCTCCTGGTACTCTTTCAGTTCCTCTTATGAGACATCAGTTATTAATATTATCATTGCTTTAGTGTTACCATTTATTGGCCTTTTTGAAATTGGTTTGTATATATACTAAATACTATTTTTTTCTGCTCAGAAAATTGCACTGGCATGGATGTTACAAAAGGAAACAAGTTGTTTACACTGTTCAGGAGGGATCTTAGCAGATGATCAGGTCACATATAATCAAAACTTTTTTCCTAGTTAATATCTCTGATTCTGTTATGTGATTTTCCAGGGACTTGGTAAGACAGTCTCAATGATTGCTCTTATCCTGAAGCAAAAGTTTGAGTCCCAATAAAATTCTGAAAACTCAAGCAAACAAGACGCCCAAATAGTGGACCTGGATGCTGATGATGAGTCGGAAAATGCAAAGCATGATATTCATGCAAGACCAGAGTTCAAGGTTTCAAGCAATAGTGAGACCATGGTTCTGAGTGATATTGATAGTGATCAGAATGGTAGTTCAGATACTGTAAGACGGGAGCTTAATAGCAAGAGACCGGCTGCTGGCACATTAGTTGTTTGTCCAGCGAGTGTTGTGAGGCAGAGAACTTGATGAGTGAATCCAAACTTTCTGTTTTAATCTACCATGGTGGTAACAGGACCAAAGATCCTATTGAGTTAGCAAAATACGATGTGGTAACCACGAGTCACTGGTCGGGTGGTACATGGCGTTCCAGGATCCCTAAGGGACCTGAGTTCGAATCCGTTACCATTCAGATTACCCTTGGGGATTAGTCTGGGCTTCGGCCCGGGATATCCCAGGTTAAAAAAAAAAAAAAAAAAACGATGTGGTTGTAACATTTGAGGTAGCGTTGAAACTTTTGTGTTAGCCTAAGCCAGCAACCACGATTAAAATGATGAGCTTCATTGACTAACTCTTTGCTGTCTTCGTTTTTCAGTCATCAACTCCGCATTCTTCTACGAGAATGGAAACAGTTGAATTCGAGGATCATGAGAGTTTTGAGGTTTTGAATGACTAAGTGTTGTTTCCAGAAAGAATAAAACAGTGAATGAGAGGAAGATACAAACTTGTTCGTTCATAAACATAATATCTCAGCGAAAGAAGAAATTTGACTGCTCAAGTTAACGAATTTATAGCTGTATGATAGTTCAATAATCAGCTTAAGATCACCTCCACATAACTTTATGTCCAAACGAGAACATTTCGTTGCATTTATCTTTGAGATTTAGATAAACCTACTGGAAATCAAATTTGTCATCTTAAGTTTACAAAACACAACAGAAATGATAAAGCGATATTAGTTGGTGTCTGGTGATTGTATGATAAAACGGATGCCTTAGGTGCTAGGTTTGCTCTCCGTAGCGAGCAATGCCTTAGGTGCTGATTTCTTCTTCTTCTTTTCCAAAGCCAAAGCAGCCATGCGGAGGGATTGCTCGTCCACGCTGAGTCATAATAACACACAACATATGAAGGATGTACAAGAGAATCAACAACATCAATCCCAATAATCATCAATCACCATACCTTAACCTTGACATAGGTGGCGCGGAGGTAGTGGCCACAGAGATCTTCTCATCCTGGTTATATATATATATATATATATATAGAGAGAGAGAGAGATTAGTGACAAAACCAGAGAATTGACTGACGAATTTACAAGAATTACAAACCTGAGTTTCAGATTCAGGTAAGTTGCTTATTATTAGCTCATCAGAATTTTCAATCTCAGAATTGACCTCCCTCCGTCTCGCTAAAGGAGAATCACAGATGTCATATCCACGACGTGGGAGACTACGGCCATGACCAAAATAAGGATTGTGGAATGAGGTAGGCTTAAATCTCATTATTGCTTGCTCTCTCAAAAAAAAAAAAAAAATATCGAAGCCTATTATAGGGAGGACCGCGAACCCTAGCGATCTAAATACACCTATATTTACTATATTATTATGAAATTTACTATTATTTAACAATTATATTAACACCATATTTACCAACCATATTTACAAGCATTTATCACGACTAGAGATTTTTTTCGGGTTAAGCGCGAATTGTATGTTTCGATTTGTTATACTTATATATTATTTGTTATTTTATTTATATTTTCATGTTATTCCTGAATGTTTTTAATAAGTTTATATTTTTTTGTGTATTGAATATTTGCTATTCCATAAAATGAACATATAAAATGGTAAGGTAATTTGTTAAATTAAGAATATGAATTGTTTGGTATCCAAAAACTATTTTGTAAAATCGTTAGAATAAATACACAATGAAGTTCCCAAACAGTTCTTGGTAGATGAGGATGAGAATGATGAAAATCCCTCCAAAAAACGTAAAGTTTCTTCTTCTGACTCTGATAATGGTAAACTATCAAGAGTTGGGTGGCTCAGAGTAGTACTAGATGAATCTCAGGCAATTAAGAATCATAGAACACAAGTGGCGAGAGCATGTTGCATTCTTCGTGCCAAAAAGAGGTGGTGTTTGTCTGGAGCGCCAATACAAAATACAGTTGATGATTTATATAGCTATTTCAGGTTCCTCAGATACAATCCGTATGATGTGTACAAGTCATGTGTTTTGCTATCAATGTGTTTCAGAACATATCTATGGCGATGACAACATCAGCCCTGAACGGTCATGCAGAGAAGACTTGCGTGGTGATGTTGTTTTCTCTGAGTCTGCCCTTAGAAACTGAGTTGCCAATGATTCAGGCTCTAGTTCTTCTTCGCAGGATAAATCAATTTTCCAAAAAAGCGAGTTTACTTCATCGAAGATCAAAGCTGTCAAAAAAAAAAAAAATCAAAGCTGTCCTTAAAAGCTGGAAGCCTAGGTCTGAACATGGTAGCTGCGAGTCATGTTATTCTTTTGGATCTTTGGTGGAATCCATCGGCTGAAGACCAGGCTATTGATCGTGCACATCGTATTGGACAGACTCGGCCTGTTTGTGTAACTCGTGTCACTATAAAAGATACCGTTGAGGATAGAATGTTGTTTCTTCAGGTAATGTTCTGGCTTTGTATTTGATGTCCCTTTTATTTTATATTTATCATTTTTGCATTTTTCTAAATATCTTTTTCAGGAGGAGAAAAGGAGAATGGTTGCATCTGCTTATGGTGAAGATCATCGTGGAAGCTCTGCAACTGGACTGACAGTTGATGATCTTAAGTATCTTTTTATGGTGTAGACACCACTCTTTGTATGCTCTACGGCATCCCTGCTTTAGTTATGTTGCATAGTACTAGTTATTAGTATTGGAGACTGTGGCCAACTATTCTTGATCAGGAAGAAACCTTTTTTGTAATTGAACTTGAAGCCAGTCTGTGTTACGAGTTGCATCGATTTGAAGCATGTCATTATGTTAATCTAAGGATCTATTACTGGATGAAATTGATACCTTTTGACAGCTGATCATCTCTTTATCTTATTAGTTATTATTATGAAAGTTTGTTTATGTAATCTTGGCTCTGTCATAACATGTGCTATACCACAGCCAATTCAATTCTTGTAGTGTTATGGAAGTAAAAATATAAACGGATACGGAAACAAGGAAACTAAATCATAGAGATAGGATTTTATTTAAGTTGATTTGGTAAAATAGAAATTTTATTTAAGTTGTGCATGTTAGGGTAAACAAAGAAAGCACCTCTAGCTAGGAACTCAAAAACGATGGCGGCTCCTCAACTCGTACGAATTGCTCTGATTCTTTTTCTTTTTTTCTACTTGTTTCTCAAGCCATTGTCTAAACTTTTCTAACTAGTTCATGTATAATTTTTATGAATAGGGATGTGTTTTGCTTTTGGAAACTCAACTCAAAGGTTGGCAAAAGACATTACATAAAATATTTGAAGGCATTGGAGGTAAAGAAGCTTTGAGTCTTTGATCGATCTTCTTGTTAATTAATTGATTACTCATCAAGAGGTAGATACGTCTTAACTATAACTCTGTCGTTAATTCTAGGTTTAGGGTGCTCCATCGATGCACCCGACTGGTGGTCACATAGCGAAGCTAATCCTATGATGTCCACTAAGAAGTTGATGTATTTACGTGGCGAAGTTGATCCTGTGGTCTTCATTAAAAAGTTATTTAAAGCGAAGAGTTACGCTATGCTCTACAGGATTGATTATGGTTATGAAGAGAATCCAGAAGGCATCCGGAAGCCTAATAATCATTTTCTGGTTCTATATATATATATTGATCTCATAACTCCACTGCTTCCAACGCTTTTCAATTGTTATAGATTTTAAAACTGTTTTTGGTTTTGTTCTTTTTGTTTTTTTTTTTGCAGAAATTTAGATTCGAGATAGATATGTTAGAAGGAAGTTGGTACAAGAAAATCATAGGAGCTTTAAAGACCATCCAAGGTTTGCAAGTTTTCTCTAATATTTATAGGTGTAAGGTTTGGTTTGGTGGGTTTTTATTTAATATTTGTGAGTTCGATGTCAGGTGTATCATTTACCATAGATGCACCAAGTCAGATGGTATATATGTGTGGGAACATTGAAGAAGGTTTGCTCCTGAAGATGTTAACGAAGACGGGCATTCAAATATTGGGAATGGACTATGGTAATTTGAAGCCACCTCCCAAGAAAGCTGAGGCTCAAATATCAGATGGAACCGAGACACAACCCAAGAAAGACACAGAACCTCCTCCTCCTACTGAGACTGTTGTTAGTACATCAACGAAACACCAAGCCAAAAACAAGAAACCTCGTGGTTTTAAAATTTTTTTTTGCTGTTCGTGAATCATGTCGTCCCTAAAACAAAGTATCCTTGGTTGAGCTGTGTTTTACCGAAAATGGCATAGAATTCAGAAGATTAGCTGGATAAATTAATACCTTTGGCAGCTGATGATTTTTTTCTTATTATGAAAGTTTGTTATGTATTCTTGGCTCTGTTATATATTTGCCATACCAAGCAAATCTTAACAGCTTGCAGGTTTCACGTCTGTTTTGGAAAGATATATATAAGGTGCCTACTTCTTCAGCAATGTAGATGAGGTGAGAGATCCTCTCTATGTACATAGCTTTTTCCTTCATGTTGCTTTGCTTACAGCAGATGAGGAGTTATTAGGACGGTTTAATGTCTAGGTGTGTCTATGGTTTTGAACTGAAATATCTTGCAGTTTAGAGTAAGGTATATTATACAGAGAATGACTTGGACCAAATAAATGCAAGAATGCGTTTTTACGGGAGATCAGAAAAGGAACCAATTTTGTAATATGTAGATGACTGATTAGAGTGAGACTATAAAACAAAAAGGACCCATATTAACATCACTAGTCTTTAATATTTAAAAAATTCACAAATTTGAATATTTCGACCTCAATGTGTTAGCTTACACAATACCTATAAAATACGAATCAGTACTATACTAAAAGAAAATGAGGAAGTGTTTTTAGAGTGTCCAAGTCACTCTGTAAAATCAGCCAATGAGAGTACTCTATTTTTGTATTTGAGATCGATTGGGTTTCACCCAATTTCGTTGGCCCATATGGGATTTTAATCAAGTCACGAATCTATAACTTTATCTGTCGATAGACTCCCCTCCGACGCTTGCACTTCATCTTCTCCGATCTCTTTTATTTTTATTTTTTCAGTTATTCTCTCAATCAATTATGTTCTTCAATGTTACGATTCATCTGCCCTTGATTCTTATATTATATAAAGCTCTTACTCTATACCTAAATCCATCCTAGAAAAAGCCCTACTCTGCAAAAAAAACAGAACCATGGCAATAAAATCCGCCGGAAAAGCATAGCGAAAGCTGGGTCCCCCCTTATTTGATAGAACTCAATCACTCATGCTCATCGATAAACAGGTAAATACTTGTTATCTCTCACTTTAATTCTCCTGGGATTCTAAACCAAAATCCTCAACTTGAATTATTTCAACTCCTGCAGGGGACTGTGATGCAAAGGTTTCATCTCCTCTGCTCATTGTTAAAAAAGTAAGTCTCTCTGTGATTAGGGCTTCAAATTGTTTCTTAAGCTGTTTGCTGGGGCCGTTGTCAGTGGCATTCCTCTCTACAAGGTAGACTAATAATAAGACTATTGTTGCAACTTGGGGTTTTCTGGTTTTATTTGTTCTAAACACTTCGCTTTACGTGGTATTGGGTGCAGCATATTGCCAATCTTGCTGGTAACCCTAAGATCGTGCTACCGGTTCCTGCTTTCAACAGTCATCAATGGTGGATCACATGCAAGAAAACAAACTTGCTATGCAGACATGTTCATTTTGATTCTTTTCCACATGTCTAGCTTCTTCATGTTTTCAATATTTCTGATTGGCTATTGGTGGTTGCAGGAGTTTATGATTCTCCTTATTAGAGCTTCATCTTTCAAAGAAGCCATGAAAATGGGTGTTAAAGTTTACCACCACTTGAAGGTAAACCTCAAATCATTGTTGTTTTTGAGATGCCCTCATAAATGATAGGCACAATTTGTGTTCTATTACAGCTCCTGTAACTTCAGTTAATTCCTGTGGACTAACTAACTTTTGTTCTGTATGTTTTCCAGTCTGTGATCAAGAAGAAGTATGGTCAGGATGCCACCAACGTTGGTGATGAAGGTGGCTTTGCAAATAATTGTCTCATAAACCTAAACATCTAAACAAATGATAAATCCAACAAATATTTCCAAATTAATATGTGCATTGCTTACCTACATTCTAGGTGATAATATCTCGGACTTGCCCAAACAAAATAAATTAAAAATAACCAGTTAATCATAAAAGCCAAAATTGGTGCAGTTTGAAAAATGTGCATGATACAAGGAATTAATTTCCACAACCCAGAAGCGACAACAAAATTCATAAGTTGGTTTAGTTTAAAACATATACATGCGAAACACAATTTTTACATTTCTAACCTATCTTCCATCTGACATAAACTATGGGTACAACACAATAAAAAATTATCAGAGTTTAATACATGAGTTCGAGCAAAAATACACCAATACAAGAATTATACCATTTATTATGTTATATTCTATTTACATACTACTACCATTAATCAATATCATCGTGGATATCAGAACCACCATAACTCTAATAACACTTTTCATTTTATTTTTCATTTTAATGGTAGATGTTCAATTTGATTATCACCGTCAACCCATTAGTTGACTTAGAAAAGGAGAGTACCAAAAAGGAAGAAGAAAATGTTAGCAAATCAAATAAGGTCAACATCAAAATGCTATATTCTTAATTTAGTTCTCAAACTTAGCTATTATTTTATCAAAAAAAAACACCAATACAACTCAAAATATGATGGGTGAATTTGATCAATAATCATAAGAGCTTCAAAAATGAAGAATATAGCTATAGTAAAGTGGAGGTCATGGGATGTGACAATTAGAGCCAAATCATGAATATTTTAACCTTGTATTCGCGTGCGCGTGAGATAAAGAGAATGACACAGTTCGATTCACGTATGAAAGTGTATTATATGATAATCAAAACTATACTATAATATATATGATATAGTATAGACACCGCAAACGCTAAAGAAAAAATTACACAATATCCAACACTATACAATAATTTATTCCATACTATTACAAATATCATATAGTATAGACAAAAACAAACAAACAAACACAAATCCATATTCCCTAAACTCAAATCTTAAACCCTAAACTCAAATACTAAACGCTAAACCCAAACCCTAAACCGTAAACCCAAACCATATACCCTAAACCAAAATCCATATACTCTAAACCCAAATCCTAAAGCATAAACGCAAATACTAAACCCAAAACCCAAACCCTAAACCCAAAACTCAAACTATATATCCTAAACCCAAACTTTAAACCCAAAATCTAAACTCTAAACCTATACCATAATTTCTTCTATACTATTTACAAATATCATATAGTATAGGCAAATACAAACAAACAAACACAAATCCATATACCCTAAACCCTAAACCCTAAACCCAAACCATAGAACCTAAACCCAAACCCTAAAAACCCCAAAACCCAAACTCTAAACCCTAAACCCAAACCGTAAACCCTTAACCCAAACCCTAAACCTAAATTGTAAAACCAAACCATCACCCATAACGGAGCTACCTAGACCCTAAACTTGAAGGTCTAAACTCTAAACCCAAACCGTATACCCTAAACCCAAACTTTAAACCCAATTTCTTAATCTAAACTGTAGATCCTAACGGAGTTACCTAAACCGTAAACCCTAAACTCTAAATCCAAATCCTTAATTCTAAACTAAAATCCTAAACCCTAAACCCAAACCATATACCCTAAACCCAAACTCTAAACCCAAATCTTAAACCTTAAACTCATACTATAGTTTGTTTTATACTATTTACAAATGTTATATAGTATAGGTAAAGACAAACAAACAAACACAAATCCATATACCCTAAACCCAAAACCTAAATCCTAAATTCAAATCCTAAACCCTAAACCCAAACCATATACCCTAAACCCAACCTCTAAACCCAAATTCTAGACCATAAACCCTAAATCCAAACATTAGTGAAAATGAAAATGTATGGGACCACATAGAAAATGTATGAGATTCCGCCAACATCTCTTGTTGAGAATCTGAGAGCTGTACTTTTACAATCTCAATCACATGGAACATTAGACTAAACAAAAATAAATCGTTCATTTTGTACTGAACCATACATAACTTTAGAAATAGTACACAAGTTGATGAAATAGGGTTGACGAGTGTGTTATCTGCTGGTAGAAGAACCACATGAAACTACTTCGAACCATAAGGAGATCCAAATTGACACACCTGTATATAGCACAAGCATTGCTACGAAAGATAACTCTGCATATAAATCATTTATCATATTATCCCTTTCCTATACTATATACATTTTATTATATAGTATATAAACCTCAGTTACATCATACATCAATTTATCCTCCTTCCCACACGGACTCAGAAAGTTGTGTAGTGAAATAAATGCCTAAAACGCAGACAGATACATTGACATTGACAGAATATATAACAAACATGCAAGTCTAAAGATAAATAGATCCAAGGAGGGGAGGGGAAGGGGAAGGAGGAGGAAACTCTAAGAAACTATTTCTATTCTATGTTTATCAAATAGAATAGTACAACAAAACGTGTACTGTTTATCTTCTCCGATGGTTCTGTGTATTCTCTATTTCTTAATCTACATGGTGGGATAACTTCGAAAATACTGAGATAAACTACTATGCTCTTCAATCTAACATGACTTACTTTGATTCCTTAGTTCTGATAGGAAATTGGGATGAGATCCTTTGCAAAGTTCGTCGCGAAACTAAACGATTACGTGATTAAAAAAAATATAGAAAGAAGAAGCGCGTGTATAAGTTGGTGATATATGAGGGTACTTCTGTATATATTGTAGAAAATACATGGTATATCATAGCATATGCCTTATAATGGTTATAGGGTTAATTTTTTTTCAATAATGGTTATGTCTCCAAATTTCCCAAATATGATCTTAAAGAAAACCTAACTATAATCAACATTTTGCCGTCTTCCAAACAGGTTTTTTTCACAAAATTAGAAAACACAATTTTATTAGGTGGACGTTCGGTTATCCATTCGGGTTCGATTTGGATCTATTTTGGTTTTGAGTTTTAGGGGTCAAATATTTCAACCCTATTTATTTCTAAATTTTGCTCCGGTTTCAGTTCAGATCTTTGTGAGTTCGATTCTGCTTCGGATAAACTCATTTAAATTATTTTTAAAATTCATTATATACTTTAGATTTTTCAAAATCTATAAACAAAATAATATGTTACATATTAATTTGAATAACATACATCAAATACTTCAAATTAACATATAATTGGTTTGGTTTGAATATTTGGATAGAGAATCGATAGATATTTTAAGTATTTTTGTGTGTTTTGGGTATACTTTAGCTATTTTAGATATTTACTATTGACTATTTGTATATATTTTAAGTATATTAGACAACTTTAAAGTATCGTATATATTTTGGATGTTTTTAATATAAATTAAATATAAAAATAATTAATATATTTAGGTATATAAGTCTGTTTCGGATACATTCGGATACCAGAAATATTTTGTTTCGGATCAGCTTCAGTTTTGATTCTATGGATATTACAATTTTGAACCCGTTCAGTTTCAATTTTTATTTCAGTTTCAATTTGGATTCAATAGTGATTTTTCGAATCAGATTCAGTTCGGCTCTTCAAATTCAATTTTTTTTTTTCAACCCTACTTATTACAATTTAGAAAGGCCCGAAATAAGGCTACATAACACATTTAAACAACCAAAATTAGTGCATGTCATCTCCTTCAGTTAAATTAAAAAAATTGCAAAATTATCGAATTTAAAAACGAATTTTCTGCGCGTAGCACGGAAGACGACCTAGTATGATTAGTGAGGAACAAAATTTGTCCCTAACCATCTCTATTCGATTTTGGAGATTTGTATTTGTAAAAGTTTCTATATGTTTGAGAAAAACTAGAATAAATTCATTTCTACACTATTGAAACTATCTCTAAATGTAAAAGACTCGGTTTATTAAATAAATACTTGATTCGCCATTTCAAAACGTATATGATTAGTGAGGAACAAAATTTGTCCCTAACCATCTCTATTCGATTTTAGCTACAGACCTTTCAACAACATATATGGCTGGCGTTGATTGTCATATTTAGGTGGTTTTATATTAAATCAAAACCATCAAAAATGTCTCAAAATAAATTAGGCGTCAATATTTTAGAACAAAATAGAATAAACTTATTTAGATTTCCCTACAACAAATCTACCATTAATTATACATATATATATATATATATATGTTCACGAACATCAATTCCTTAAAACAACAAAAAGTAGATTAAAATGTCGTCAGTGAAATTTGCTTTATTTTGTATTGTCCTAGTTTCTTTCGTTAGTGTCCATGAATGTAGGTTATCCATAGTTTAGGTTTCATTAAACCTTTTATCATCATTATAAATACAATCATTTTGTCTATAGTGTTTTAATTAATTTGTTTCTATTGTCTTTTATATAGGTTTTCTCAAAGGTCTTTTTACAAAAAAAGTATCGTTCTGCGAGAAAGGAAAATATGGATGGTGCTGCTTTAGAGGAGAGAACAACAGAATCTGCCAAGAAGACAAAAGACTATGTGAGGAAACGTGCAGAGATAAACCTTAATCAAATTATTATTTAAAAGTTCAATAAAACTTAATTTATATATTTATTTACTAAAATGTTAAACAAATAAAATCTATATCTGTAAGTTTTGTTAATTTTGTATATATGATCTACAAATATGTACTGTTTTGTTTACTTATCATTTAAACCAAACAAATGAAGATTCCTTGAAATATATTATATTTAATCTATACAAGAATTAGTATTAGGAAAAACAATTTTAACACTGAAACAAAACCGCTACAAGGACAAAACATATTCACATGAAATTATCTTTATGTCATAATTTTGCCATGAAAACACGAGGAATGTATGAAATTATGGATCGTCATGAACGGTAAACCGACATGTCTGAAACTGAATACATATACTCTAAACCCAAATCCTAAAGCCAAACCATATACCCTAAACCGTAAACCCAAACCATATACCCTAAACCAAAATCCATATACTCTAAACCCAAATCCTAAAGCATAAACCCAAATACTAAATCCAAAACTCAAACCCTAAACCCAAAACTCAAACTATATATCCTAAACCCAAAATCTAAACTCTAAACCTATACCATAATTTCTTCTATACTATTTACAAATATCATATAGAATAGGCAAATACAAACAAATAAACACAAATCCATATACCCTAAACCCTAAACCCAAACCATAGAACCTAAACCCAAACCCTAAAAACCCCAAAACCCAAACTCTAATCCCAAACCGTAAACCCTTAACCCAAACCCTAAACCTAAATTGTAAAACCAAACCATCACCCATAACGGAGCTACCTAGACCCTAAACTTGAAGGTCTAAACTCTAAACCCAAACCGTATACCCTAAACCCAAACTTTAAACCCAAATTCTTAATCTAAACTGTAGATCCTAACGGAGTTAACTAAACCGTAAACTCTAAACCCTAAATCCAAATCCTAAACCCTAAACTAAAATCCTAAACCCTAAACCCAAACCATATACCCTAAACCCAAACTCTAAACTCAAATCTTAAACCTTAAACTCATACTATAGTTTGTTTTATACTATTTACAAATGTTATATAGTATAGGTAAAGACAAACAAACAAACACAAATCCATATACCCTAAACCCAAAACCTAAACCCTAAATTCAAATCCTAAACCCTAAACCCAAACCATATACCCTAAACCCAACTTCTAAACCCAAATTCTAGACCATAAACCCTAAATCCAAACATTAGTGAAAATGAAAATGTATGGGACCACATAGAAAATGTATGAGATTCCGCCAACATCTCTTGTTGAGAATCTGAGAGCTGTACTTTTACAATCTCAATCACATGGAACATTAGACTAAACAAAAATAAATCGTTCATTTTGTACTGAACCATACATAACTTTAGAAATAGTACACAAGTTGATGCAATAGGGTTGACGAGTGTGTTATCTGCTGGTAGAAGAACCACATGAAACTACTTCGAACCATAAGGAGATCCAAATTGACACACCTGTATATAGCACAAGCATTGCTACGAAAGATAACTCTGCATATAAATCATTTATCATATTATCCCTTTCCTATACTATATACATTTTATTATATAGTATATAAACCTCAGTTACATCATACATCAATTTATCCTCCTTCCCACACGGACTCAGAAAGTTGTGTAGTGAAATAAATGCCTAAAACGCAGACAGATACATTGACATTGACAGAATATATAACAAACATGCAAGTCTAAAGATAAATAGATCCAAGGAGGGGAGGGAAGGGGAAGGAGGAGGAAACTCTAAGAAACTATTTATATTCTATGTTTATCAAATAGAATAGTACAACAAAACGTGTACTGTTTATCTTCTCCGATGGTTCTGTGTATTCTCTATTTCTTAATCTACATGGTGGGATAACTTCGAAAATACTGAGATAAACTACTATGCTCTTCAATCTAACATGACTTACTTTGATTCCTTAGTTCTGATAGGAAATTGGGATGAGATCCTTTGCAAAGTTCGTCGCGAAACTAAACGATTACGTGATTAAAAAAAATATAGAAAGAAGAAGCGCGTGTGTAAGTTGGTGATATATGAGAGTACTTCTGTATATATTGTAGAAAATACATGGTATATCATAGCATATGCCTTATAATGGTTATAGGGTTAATTTTTTTTCAATAATGGTTATGTCTCCAAATTTCCCAAATATGATCTTAAAGAAAACCTAACTATAATCAACATTTTGCCGTCTTCCAAATAGGTTTTTTCACAAAATTAGAAAACAAAATTTTATTAGGTGGACGTTCGGTTATCCATTCGGGTTCGATTTGGATCTATTTTGGTTTTGAGTTTTAGGGGTCAAATATTTCAACCCTATTTATTTCTAAATTTCGCTCCGGTTTCAGTTCAGATCTTTGTGGGTTCGATTCTGCTTCGGATAAACTCATTTAAATTATTTTTAAAATTCATTATATACTTTAGATTTTTCAAAATCTATAAACAAAATAATATGTTACATATTAATTTGAATAACATACATCAAATACTTCAAATTAACACATAATTGGTTTGGTTTGAATATTTGGATAGAGAATCGATAGATATTTTAAGTATTTTTGTGTGTTTTGGGTATACTTTAGCTATTTTAGATATTTACTATTGACTATTTGTATATATTTTAAGTATATTAGACAACTTTAAAGTATCGTATATATTTTGGATGTTTTTAATATAAATTAAATATAAAAATAATTAATATATTTAGGTATATAAGTCTGTTTCGGATACATTCGGATACTAGAAATATTTTGTTTCGGATCAGCTTCAGTTTTGATTCTATGGATATTACAATTTTGAACCCGTTCAGTTTCAATTTTTATTTCAGTTTCAATTCGGATTCAATAGTGATTTTTCGAATCAGATTCAGTTCGGCTCTTCAAATTCAATTTTTTTTTTCAACCCTACTTATTACAATTTAGAAAGGCCCGAAATAAGGCTACATAACACATTTAAACAACCAAAATTAGTGCATGTCATCTCCTTCAGTTAAATTAAAAAAATTGCAAAATTATCGAATTTAAAAACGAATTTTCCGCGCGTAGCGCGGAAGACGACCTAGTATGATTAGTGAGGAACAAAATTTGTCCCTAACCATCTCTATTCGATTTTGGAGATTTGTATTTGTAAAAGTTTCTATATGTTTGAGAAAAACTAGAATAAATTCATTTCTACACTATTGAAACTATCTCTAAATGTAAAAGACTCGGTTTATTAAATAAATACTTGATTCACCATTTCAAAACGTATATGATTAGTGAGGAACAAAATTTGTCCCTAACCATCTCTATTCGATTTTAGCTACAGACCTTTCAACAACATATATGGCTAGCGTTGATTGTCATATTTAGGTGGTTTTATATTAAATCAAAACCATCAAAAATGTCTCAAAATAAATTAGGCGTCAATATTTTAGAACAAAAATAGAATAAACTTATTTAGATTTCCCTACAACAAATCTACCATTAATTATACATATATATATATATATATATGTTCAAGAACATCAATTCCTTAAAACAACAAAAAGTAGATTAAAATGTTGTCAGTGAAATTTGCTTTATTTTGTATTGTCCTGGTTTCTTTCGTTAGTGTCCATGAATGTAGGTTATCCATAGTTTAGGTTTCATTAAACCTTTTATCATCATTATAAACACAATCATTTTGTCTATAGTGTTTTAATTAATTTGTTTCTATTGTCTTTTATATAGGTTTTCTCAAAGGTCTTTTTACAAAAAAAGTATCGTTCTGCGAGAAAGGAAAATATGGATGGTGCTGCTTTAGAGGAGAGAACAACAGAATCTGCCAAGAAGACAAAAGACTATGTGAGGAAACATGCAGAGATAAACCTTAATCAAATTATTATTTAAAAGTTCAATAAAACTTAATTTATATATTTATTTACTAAAATGTTAAACAAATAAAATCTATATCTGTAAGTTTTGTTAATTTTGTATATATGATCTACAAATATGTACTGTTTTGTTTACTTATCATATAAACCAAACAAATGAAGATTCCTTGAAATATATTATATTTAATCAATACAAGAATTAGTATTAGGAAAAACAATTTTAACACTGAAACAAAACCGCTACAAGGACAAAACATATTCACATGAAATTATCTTTATGTCATAATTTTGCCATGAAAACACGAGGAATGTATGAAATTTATGGATCGTCATGAACGGTAAACCGACATGTCTGAAACTGAAAATGCTGGAGATAGATTAAATATTTCTTATGTGACGTTTCTATATTGAAAAAGAAGTATTATGGAATTAATATGATTTTTAAAATGCCACCAAAACGTGTTATCTCAATAATTTGAAAAATCAATGTAGTGATTGTTATTACTATAAATAATGAGGAAATTTTTGGAGTTGGTCAAACTAACAAATGTCTACACTTATCGATCACTACTTAGTTTTCACACTTTCCAGTTTTAAATATATTCTTATTTTGATTAACTTTGCTTTACTATCTTTTTCTTTGCATTCAATATAACAATCTACTTTTAATAATAAATGTAACTTCAAATAATCATCACTTCCAAAACTATGATTTCAATATAAACAGTAATTATTCTTATAACATATACAAAAAAATATTCACAACCCAATTTTTTGAAACACAAAATATTTTGAATCATGAATAATGTACCGAATATGAGATTAATTTTTTGTAAAAAAAAACTACATGAAAGCCATTTGAAATCCCCACAGCATATCAATACCACAGCTCTTTAATATAGAATCAATTATTGTAAATAAGCCAAATACATCTTATCACATATAATTCATTCTCACCTAAAACATTCAAAATACAAAAATCATTATCATAAACATCACTTTCAAATACAAACGTAAAACAAAAATCACAAAGTCATGCATAAAAAATAACCTAGACCATAAATAAATTTATCTCACCCGTAGGACGGGCCGACCCTAGTGATAAATAAAATGTCCTCATAGGTATAACTGCTTCAAGAACTATGTCCTATAATATGTAAGAAGCTATGAAATGGCCTCAAAAACTATGTCCTATAATATAACTTCTTCCATCTGATCTAAACCTACATACTCTTACAAGAACATATGGTTTCGCAGTCTAACAGTAGCTTCTGTTTGTCAATGTCCTCAAGTCTTGGTTCTGGACTCTTACATGGCTTCTAAGGTAAGGATATATTGTCAGAGAATCACATCCTTAACGCACTACTGACTCTTTTACATAGGAACGGCCAGCTGAGCTACAAAAAACCAACCGTAAGATTAAGCATTGGTGGAACTCAAAAAGTTGAAAAGAGTGGGGTTGTTGGTTACTCACGAATATTCGAGGTGGATGTTCATGAATCTCCGGTTCTCTTGTGAGAAGTGACAACATATCTGAGTCGAAGGAAGGAACCTCCCGGGTTTTTGTGTCATTTCCTTTGCTTTTCAAAATAAAAGGGTCTTTAATGTAAATGAAAAAAAAAGAAGCAAATCTCTATGACTGCAAATAAATTACGATTTATCACGAAAAAGAGAAGAAAAAAAATTGACCCTGCAGTAGTTAATAGATGAAAGGTCTTAGGAGGCTAAGGTAAGAATAACGAAGTGGAAAAAAAACAGAAACTGCTGATTCAGATGCTTATATTGTTTTTGTTACACAGCGAACAGAGAAGCTCGAAAGAGCCGGTGGGTGTTGAAAATGCGGACAAAATAATACCACTAAAAGATAAAACGGACAAAAGAGAAGCTTGGGGGCTTTGGTTACTCATCGCCTTGGCCATCTTCCTTCACCAGTTTGATCATGTCATCGATTCTCAGAATCGTTATGGCTGCCTCTGTTGCAAACTGGCACCCCAAAAAAAAACTCCTTTAAGATTCAAAACATCATCTCTGGATGTTGTAAAAAAATATATATATATCTATGATGTGAGAGAAACCAAGTTTTTAAATGCTTTCACCTGGATAATTTTAACTTTGCTCATCGCTGGTTCGATCACTCCAGCTTCCAAATTGTTACGGATGGTTCCGTTTACAAGGTCAAGTCCCATGCTGCATTTACGTTTTTTCCCCAACATTAAAAGCCAATGCGATAAAAAATAACACTCAAGGGGGTAAAGACACAAACAACAATTACTGTTTATTATTATTACCTTGAATAGTGCTTCTTATCAGCCTTCGTTTGTGCGGTGTGGTGGTATGCTCTTAGTTTAGCTACCAACTCAGTTGCATCCTTAGCAGCGTTTACTGCAAGCACCTGTTTAAAAAGGACAAGATAAACAAATAAGACAGGTTTTTAAATATATTTGATGAAAATTGATTGTAGGTCGCAGAACCTTTGGTATGATCAACAGCGCATCTGCAAAATTCAGCAATTGCCAATTGTTCGCGAGATCCCAAGGTTGTAGCAAGGTGCTCCAGATACACAGACAATGCTGATTCAACTGCACCTCCACCCGCAACCACCTGTTTGACAAAGATGAAGAGTGTTGGTAAAACTAGAAATGTGACAAAGCATTACAGGGAGTGTCTTTTAACAGGCAGCCGAAGGATAATTTTACCGTGTTGGACTCGAGGGTTCTCTTGACAATACACAAAGAATCGTGCAGTGCTCTTTCCATCTCATCAAGCATGTAGTCATTTGCACCTCTCAAGATCAAGGAGACCTAACAGACACAAAAGCTTTATGACGTCATGTGCTAGACTAAACTCTATAAATAACTTTTGGGAATAAAATTATATGATTGATCTCAAGCAGAGAGAGTAAATGGCATACCGCACTGCTCGTTTTGGTTCCCTTTATCAAAACAACATCATCATCTGCGATTCTCTCCTCCACAACTTCCTCTGCAGATCCAAGGTGTGCCGGATCAAATGTTTCTTCTCCCTCCATGTCAGCAAAAGTGGTGACCTTAAAAAAACAAAGAACCAATGATATTAGTTAAAAAATTTCAACTCGGTTCTAATGCTTTCAATATTGAAAAAGGCATAGCTGAGGAAGTACGAGGGTTGCTCCTGTTGCCTTGGCGACATGGCGCATGTCTTCTTTGCGGACACGCCTAACAGCAATAGCCCCTGCCTCTACAAAGTACTGAAATAAAAGAACATAAAAAGAGAATCCAAGTTCAAAACTGAGTAAAGCGTCAGTGTAGAGAGAAACTTATTGGTATTCAATCTTACTTTAAGTGCCATGTCGTCAATGCCCTTCGTGGTTAGAATAACATTGGCCCCAGCTTTAAGAAGTTTCTCTATCCGCTCCTTGGTCATGTCAGCTTCTCTGTAAAACAAATATTTCAGCAACATATTTTGGTAAAGAAACACTGTATGGATTCTGGAAGATGGATGACATAAGCAGTACAAGCTACAATGGATCAAGTCATTTGTAAAAGAAAATTACCTTTGACGGATTTTTTCAAGTTCTCGTGGATCGTTAACAACAACTTGGACACCCAGCTGCATTTTCGTCTTCTGGAGATTGAAGTCGAGGCAAGCAATCTTGGCTGGAGACACACGTAATGGCATCCCTTGGGCAGCACGGCTAGTATTGAGTGCATATCCATTCAACAAATAGCTGTCTTTTGCACTTTGTCCATGAGCTTTCAGAATATTAATCCCCTACAACGTAGTAAGCAGAGAAGGGTTTTGAACATAAAGTTATCCTCACACAAGATGCTATGTTTAAAACTTCGAGAGAAGAGTAAACACAGACCTTGATAGGGTATTTAATCTCCCCTCGCTGATTTGTCATCTTAACTGACAGAACTGCATCCACAACCTTGAAAAGAAAAGAAAAATATGATTATAACAGTTGAAAAATGCAATGATCAGGGTCGTACTGAAAGAAATTAGCAACGACTTCCAAATGTAGAACTGAGTGTAAATTAGTAATTACTAACACAATTTATACGACTAATGGTTTTTATAACAAAGCATAGCATGCATTAAAGGTGATTCACAAAGAATGAGAGCTGGAAGCAATACCAAATTGGCAAAGAAGTCGCTGTCACCAGAGATGAGTTTGGAGGACATGCTGGTTTTAGCACAGTTTATCAATGGAGCTTTCCCAAGCTTTTCGACCTATAGAAAAGCAATAGAAGTAGTTGATTAACGGGGCAGACAACATTGCACTACACATAACATACCAAATCATCACACATGTATAAAAGTTACCAACATAAATTGAAGTTTCCTCATGTGCTGTATATAAAGCATCACATAGGGATGTTAATATGGGTTTGAAACCCGCAGGCCCATATGGGTTTATAAAAAAATAAATGCCTATTTAGACCCATTTAACTATTTGGGTTTTAATAAGTAACCCTTTTAAGACCCATTTTGTTAAATGGGTTTTCTCTGAAATAAATGAGTATTCATTTAACCCATTTATATTATTTTTTTGACTTAAACGACAACGTATTTTTGATTTCTTTTCTTCTCCTTTGATCAGATCGCGTAAGGGCCAAGGGGAGAACAAGTCCTCCGATCTCCTCCGATCTCCTCCGATTCAACCCATCAACTCAGACGAAGGCTCTTTCTCTCTCTCTTCTCTCTCTCTTCTCCGAGACCCATCGTCTCCTTCGAAGTTTGAATCGAAGGCTCTTCCTCTCTCTCTTCTCCGAGACTCCGATCGTCTCCTCCGAGCTCTCTCTCAGCCATTAAGCTTCATCAGTCTTCGTCCTCGACCAAACCCATCAGCCATTAAGGTAACTGTGTATAGACTTTGAATTGTTGAGCAATAAGCGTGTGCATCGTTTTAGTTTCATTAAGCTTCTTTAGAGAGACTGTATTGAGTTCAATAAAGGATTCATCAACAGTCATGGTTTTCGTCTCTCTCTCTGCAGGGATTGATTGTGTTGGAACTGTTCCTTCTTCTCTAGTTACCTTTGCTTCTCTCGTGAAGTAAACTCAAGCCTAGAAAAAGTATGTTATTCCCTTGTTTTCACATGACTATTTTGGATTATTCTGAATTTGCTTAGCTAGTAGTGCCAATTGCCAAAGAAAGTGGTGAATAGTTATGTTTTTTATCTGCTTTTGTCTTGTTTTTCGAGATGATCAGTCTCAAGAGGTTTCTATCATCCTTTGTTTCTTTGTTTGTACTTTGTACTAGAGATCATCTCAAAAACTGTGTTCTTTGCTTCTTATTGTTTGTTTAAAACCCATCTCAAAAGTTTTTATTATTTGTTTGTACTTTGTACTAGAGATCATCTCAAAAACTGTGTTCTTTGCTTCCTATTGTTTGTTTAAAACCCATCTCAAAAGTTTTTATTAATCATTGATTCATTTCTGAACTAGTGTTCTTTTTAAAATGTATACATTTATCTAGAGTCCATAAAATTAAAAAAATTATTGATAAATAATTTATTTAATATTTGACACAAAACAAGCAAGAATACATATCAAAAGTTATTGATAAATGATTTATTTAGAATTCATAAAGTTAAAAAGGTGAAAAAAAGAAATTATCTATTTAAAATCATTTTATAAACATAACTAATGCAAAAAAAAATGTAGTCTAAATGGGTCTAAATGGGTTTAAATGGGTACATATAAATTTTATGGGTTCTAAATGGGTAGCCCTAATAGGTCTAACTTATATGGGTCTAAACTTATATGGGTTCTAAATGGGGTGGGTATTAAATGGGGTGGGTCTAAATGGGGTGGGTTTACCCATATTAACATCTCTAGCATCACAACACAACACAACACATGACTAACCTTAGTGACCAATTTATCTTCAATATATTTGCAAGCTTCCCTCATCGCAAGCTGCCAACAGTAACACAGAATATGAACACAAGTACAACTACTGATAAGAAAACCAAAGTGGCAGCCTACTCTGTATCCACTGATAATAGAAGTAGGATGTATTTTGTTCCTGACAAGATCATTTGCCCTCTGCAAAAAACATCATTAATCATCAAGAAGCAGCAGTTACCATGTGACAAATAGAGAGAGAGAGAGAAAAAAAAAACTCGTAGAGAAGCAAGAATAAGAAGAAAGAAAACCTTGAGCAACTCAGCAGCAAAGCAACAATAACAACAGAAGTAGTCCCATCACCAACTTCTCTATCCTGGAGTTCAGCTAACTCCACCAGAACCTGTCCAAGAAAAGCCAAGCCAAAGACCAAAGTAACTAAATGATTCGCACAAACACGTAGTAATGTAATGTAATTAATGACCTTAGCAGCAGGGTGTCCGACCTCCAACATCCTAAGAATAGTAGCACACGTTGCTAATTTGTAATGTTCCCGTTGAAATCGTGACTCATCGTATGTGCATACGTCATAATCAAATATTTTAACCCAAAGCCATCTCTCTCTCTAGAGCCATCCATCCATATTTCTTGTTCGACAAGTCGGAAGGATAATTCGTTCCTACTAATCAAATCAAATCAAATCTTGGTGTTTTGTCTGATTGGAACTTTGTTATTTATAATTCGCCTTCGCCGCAAACCCTCATCCATTTCCGAAATTGAGGTATGATTCAATCAATCAATCATTGATTCGAAATTGAATATTCGAACTTTATTTATCATAGGTCGATCCTTCTCCTGATCCAGTTTAGAGTTATCTCATCTTGAAGAAGAAGAATGAAAGTCTCTGTTATGTGGAGAGGAAACAAATACACCATTGAGATCGATCCCAACTCTAATCTCAAGGATCTGGGTTATGAATTGTGAAACTCCGCGGGTTTTTAGTAGTAATCAAGTTTCAAGGTTTCTTCTGGGATGTGCGAATGCGCGACCAAGGTATATGACCGAAGCGGCGTCGTTTTCATTAGTTGGGCTTTTGGCGATTTTATACCCTGCTGTCACTCTCTGCTATATTTTATTTTGGTAAGGAAAAAATCAGTCCAATGACAAAGAAGCTAAACATAGTAAATTACAATATTCATAAGAGTTAATCAACTACGTATTTTTCTCCGGTGAGTCTTCTTGATCTTCAGCAGTATCTATACATGTTATGAGAGCATTTCAACTGTGAATTTTGAAAATCAATATTATTAGGACATACAACACATAAGAATGCATTATCACAGTGAAAACAAAAGGAATAAAATTCAGAAAATAACTTTTTGAAAAGGTCCAAAAACGATAACCCATTAAAAACTAAAAGCGACATATTTTGTTCACTCTTTATACTGTAGTATAGAATTCTTTTGAAATTATTCAAACTTGAACACAAGGTGGCATGTTTTAGAAGCCTTGAGCACACCATCCAATTTTTTGCGCATCCTACGTCTATGTTTCAACTTGTCAAGCTGGTCCGGTTCAATGGGATCTGTAGAGAAAGTTGCACTCTTCAACCCTCGTGCATTCTTTAGAATATATGTAGCCACTTCTTCATTTTCTCTTTTCCAATCGTATCTTCTCCACACAAATGTTTCTAGATGTGACAACAAACATTCAGGAACACACTTTGGCTTATTCCATTCCCAGCCGAGCTCTTCATAATCAGGATCACTCCTATATATCTGTAACCAAAGAGAAAAGAGGAGTAATCGATGTATATAAATACTAGACCATTACAAATAGCTATCTGAATAATAAAACAATAAAATGTCTTACACTAACGAGCCTCAAGACTTGTAGTTTAGGTGAATGTTCGAGCATCCAAGTAAGTAGATCATACCAGCCTGGTTCATGCGTATATATCTGTAGATATACCAGTTGATAGAAGATACATCCAGTAGGAGGATATACAGTCTATCCATGAGACGAAATTAATAACATATACAAACAATGAAATAACCAAAAACAATTAAAGTGGAAATATAAAAAAAGATACCTCTGAAGCTGATACATTCAAGACAAGACGTCTGACTGAAACGATAGATTCACTGATTACATTAGAAACTCTACCAATATATGCCTCCACCAACTCCGGTGCATTCAGTGAAAACTGTGGACATCGTAACCCTCCAATCTCTAAGTATTTCAGAGAAGGAACATCTATCACATATCCAATAAACTCGGCATCATCATTGTGATCGTAAATCCTTAATCTCTGCAAAGAAGGGACTTTGATAGTGAATAATTTCAGAGTATATTCGTAAGATCGTTCCACAACGAGTTCTTCAAGTCTAGGACAGCTAGATAAAAGGTTACAAATAGATTCATCGTTTGTGTATAACGCTTGAATAAGATGCAGCTTTTTAAGAGACTTCATCGAACCCGGTGCAGGGATATCTACAAGAATCAGACTCCCGAGTTCCAAAGTCTCTAGTGTATCACAAGTACACAAGCAACTCGTAAATACGAATTCGTCGAGCTCGAATGGCTCGATGTGAAATTCGAGTGCCAATGTACGCAAATTTAGAGCAAACGCAGTTTTAATCCAATGTACAACATCTACTGCATCAGCCTTATCTGATCCAAAGCTGAGATGAAAACTCTCTAGAACCTTAGGTTCATATGAAAGGAGAGACTTGCGAACAGTCTCTGAAAATGTTTGGTGTTCACTCTGGTAATCCTCAGAATTAAATTTTAGTTTTGCCACCGACTTCCAACGAGAATGCCATTTTTTAGACAAGACACTCGTTGACACTGCATTTTTTACTGGAACTAAAGAAAGGATTTTCAGAATCAAATCTTCAGGAAACTGACTGATCCTGTCCTCAGCCATAATACCTCTCTACTCTTTGGAAAACTTTATACTGCAAAAAAAAAACCAAAGAAAAATATAAGCGTTTCAGTTGGTATCAGAATTCAAAATTCTTTTAAACAAAAGAATATTCTGTTTCCAGTTGTTGTCGCTAGTAAAATCCTTCAGATAATGCACTGCTACTGGAAAATAATTTTACCCAAATTGGTTTGCACAAATCAAATCTTAACAAGTAAAAGCCCCAATATATTGAGATTTTTGTTGTAAATTGCAGATTTTGTTTTCAGTTGGTGGTCTTTAGACATCTAACATATTTAAGATGAACCATCGGTATCTAAGAAGAGAGAAAATCAGAAGAATCATTCATGGTTCTGATACTAAAAAAACTTAAAATGTATGAAAAGATTTGAAGTAAATTTTTAGTTTTTCTTTGTTATTTATTTAGTTAGATTCGAGTTCATCGTTTTATAAAGGATCTATGTTAATGCCAACTTAAGGTTCATGATCCGATACTAAACCATATCTGTTTGCAATCTTTGTTTGATGACGTGTTTTATTCTTACTAGTTGTACTAGTTTTGTGTAGATAAGAATCTATAATTTTGGTCAAAGTAATCGTTGTATATTTTAAAGAAAATGATCTAATTTTACATTCTTACTTATCAAGTTAGATTCGATTATATCTATTTATATAAAAGAAAAATATAGAAAAAGGACATTTGTCAAAACCAACTCAAGGTTTATAATCCGAAAATAAATCATATATATTTGCAATCTTTGTTTGATGATATGTTTAACTCGTACACGTTGTACTAGTTTTGTGTGGATAAGATGACATATTTTTGGTCAATATAACCGTTGTATATTAAAAAAAAAATTGTGGACACCCATTTTCTATTCGTTGTATATTTAAATAAATGATTTAGTTTTACATTCTTATTTATTTTAGTTAGATTCGAGTATATCAGTTTATATAAATAAAAAAACTTTAGAAAGTGGACATGTGTCAAAACCAACTCAAAGTTCTTGGTCGGAGAGGCAAACCATATCTGTTTGCAATTTTTGTTTGATGATGTGTTTTACTTTGTAATTGTTGTACTAGTAACTCTAATAAAAAGGGTCTTTGATTTGCTAATATAGGCTCGAACTGAGATTACAAAGTAGAAGAAACATGATCTATTGAAAGCAGTGATTTCTCTTTCTTCTGGAAAATCATAATATAGCTGTACCAATTACATCGAGAATCATGCGTTCAATGGTTTGTAGAGCTTCTCAACCATCTTCCTGTACTCTGTACATCAGCAAACCAAAAACCAGACATAAGAAGATCATTCATTTATTGACCAGAGATGTGTAATCTTCTTATCACTATTATTGCAAATTACCTTTTTGATTGCTCCAAAGCTGAGCTGCTTGATTGTTCAATGGCGAGCTGATGTTCGGTTCTGATCAACCAAAACACAAAGAAAAAATCGGATACTGCTGGATCAAACCAACAGAGAGATATGCACAGGAAAACTCGATGGTCAGCTTATATCAGAGCCATAGTTGTTACCTCCGAGAAGGCTTTGAATCGAGAGTAATAACGTCCTCACATCGTAAGCCGATGACCATTTATCCTACAAAAGAAAGAGTGTGAAATCAGATTTTTTGTTAAAATACTACCGCTTCTCTGAGTTTTAAATGAGTTTTGTGTTGGGTTACCTGAAGAATGTCCAAGCAAATATTGCCATAGAGGTCGACATTGGGATGGAAGCAGCAAGTCTCGAACTTAACTTTGGGAGGTTTGAAAGGATAATCGTTGGAGAAAGCGAGGGAGAGTCTGTACTCATTTCCTTGGAACACAGTATCTTTGCTTCCAGTGATTGTTCCTTTCCAGCAGAATATATTGTCTTCCTCTGGGAAAGCAGATATCCCCGGATCACCTCCCATCTGTTAAAAAAAAAAATACAAACACCAAATCAAAAAGATCTGTTATATAAGCGTGTTTAGCTTTTGTATCATTCATCAATAGCCTCAGTTTTAAACCTCTACGTATAAATAAAAAAGGGACAGAGAGAGAGATAGCTTACCATTAAACCCATTAGTTCAGATTGCAGCCTGCGTGTTTAAGAGGAAACAATTGATTAGAAAATCAGAAGAAAAATAAAATAAAACAAGAAACGAAGGTTTGGCCTTTGAGCAAACAGTTCAATGCATCGTTTTGTCTCAGAGGAATTGTAACAAACAGTTGGTAGACAAAGGAGAGAAACAATCAATTTCTGGGTTCCATCGTCTCTCTAAACACAATCTAGAAGCATGATGTTACTTAAACAGGTGGATCCAAATGCTAATCTAATCTAAGCTAAAGCAAAAAAAAAAAATCAAATCCAAGGCATGATGTTGAAGTCGAGGAGGCTAAGGATAGAGGAGAAAGAACCTTTTGAGAACGGATTGGCTATCGACGGTTTTAGACGGAGGAGCAGGTTGCTTCGATCCGGTGGCTGCCGGCGTTGTCTCCGCCGGAGTGTTTCCTTGGTACCCGTTTACCGCCGCCATCCCTCGAGAATCGGTGATTTGTGAAATCGAAACGCTTTCGCTCGAGGAGAAGCGATCAGAGTGTAAAAACTAGAAAGAGAGAGAGAAGGAGCGTTCTTCTTCTCCTTTTGTTCCGGAGAGAGAGAGAGAGAGAGACGTGGTTCTGGGTTATAAAAACGTGTGCGACGGGAGAAACGACGTCGCTTCGAACCCAATAAGGAATAACGTCAAACTACGTCGTTTTTAGAGGGAAGCGGCTCTTTGGTGTCATTTTGAAATGAAATTAACCTTCTTATGTAACGGTTTACTTGCTGACTTCCTAGCATTTTTACCTAATGAGACATCAGAGTAAGCAGCCATCAAAGATGCTGGCCTAAGATGTATCATTGGAGCTTAATGCTTCGAGATACTCTTTCAAAGAAGACGTGATTCATACTTGTGCTAAACTTAATAACATCTCTCATCCATTTATGTGCTACTCTTTCTAATGTCCCCAATGATACAACCTTGTAAAGCACAGCTCAGATTCATTGCCAGTTGAGTTATTTACCCAAGTTAAGCTGAATGGTAAACATGTCATGGTAAAAAAAAAACTGGGAAAAAGATTCAAAATCGGTGTTTTTGGTGGTTTATGATCTAAACTATGTTGGATTGGGGAGCATTAGAAGTGATTTTAACACTTATCCACACATTTTTGGAAAAAATCAATGAAAATATTTTTTTTTCCATTAATTCATCTGAATATAATATATAAAATCAAATGCTAGCTGTCCATTCACGTTCATCCAAAGAGAAAACATTTTTTTATCAGTGATAAACTATTGGGACACTAAACTATTCATGCGTTCTTGATTATGTTTCATCTGCCTCTTCACTTCTGGGATACCATGGCAACTATGATCCTCGTTGACTTTCAAACCTGCTTCATCTTGATCCTCCTCTGCTTCTTCTCACTCCTCTGTTATTCTCTCTTCTTCAAGAAACAAAAGAACTCACCAGGCTATGATCTGCCTCTGAGCCCTCCGTCTCTTCCGATCATCGGTCATCTCCACCTTCTCCTTTCTTCTCTAACCCACAAGTCTCTACAGAAACTCTCCTCCAAGTACGGACCTCTCCTCCATATCCGCATCTTCAACGTCCCCATCATTCTCGTCTCCTCTGCCTCAGTGGCCTACGAGATCTTCAAGTCCCACGACGTGAACGTCTCCTCTCGCGGTGTTGCTGCCATCGATGAATCGCTCGTGTTTGGATCTTCCGGTATTATCCACGCTCCTTATGGAGATTACTGGAAGTTCATGAAGAAGTTCATCGCCACTAAGCTGCTCCGACCAGATGCACTCGAGAGGTCACGAGGTATCCGTGCTGAAGAGCTACATCGATTTTATAGCAGCCTTCTCGATAAGGCAAGGAAGAATGAGAGTGTCGAGATCAGTAAAGAAGCGATGAAGTTTATAAACAACACGTTGTGCAGGATGAGCATGGGAAGGAGTTTTTCAGAGGAGAACGGTGAGGCGGAGAGAGTCAGGGGGTTGGTGGTTGAATCATATAACTTGACGAAGAAGATGTTCCTGGCCTCTTTATTGCGTAGACCGCTCAAGAAACTTGGAATCCCATTATTCAAGAAAGAGATAATGAGTGTTTCTGACAGACTTGATGAGCTGCTAGAAAGTATTCTTGTGGAACACAGAGAGGAGCTGGACATGAACCATCAAGATAAGGATATGATGGACGTGTTGTTGGCAGCTTACAGAGACGAGGAGGCGGAGTATAAGATAACTATGAATCAAATCAAGGCGTTTTTCGTGGTAAATGTTCTTCCATATATACAGTCATATTACTTATAATAGTTCTAAGTCTTCTTATTTCAGGAGCTTTTTGTTGGAGCCACTGATACCTCGGTGCAAACAACTCAGTGGACAATGGCTGAGATCATTAGTAATCCTAACGTTCTTGAGAGACTCAGAGAGGAGATCGATTCGGCTGTAGGGAGTTCAAGGTTGATTCAAGAAACAGATTTACCAAATCTTCCTTATTTGCAAGCAGTGGTTAAAGAAGGACTAAGATTACACCCGCCTGGTCCACTTCTAGTAAGGACGTTCCAAGAAAGATGTGAGATAAAAGGGTATTACATACCAGAGAAGACAAGACTTGTTATCAATGCTTATGCTGTGATGAGAGATCCTGATTCTTGGGAAGATCCTGACGAGTTTAAGCCTGAGAGGTTTCTAAGTACTAAAGAAGAGGAGAAAGAGCTAGTACTTAAGTACCTTCCTTTTGGAGGCGGAAGGAGAGGATGTCCTGGAGGAAATCTATCTCAAATATTCGTAGGAACCGCGATAGGTGTGATGGTGCAATGCTTTGAATGGAAAATAGAAGGAGGTAAGGTCAACATGGAAGAGGGTTTTGAAGGAATGAACCTAAGCATGGCGCATCCGCTTAAGTGTGTTCCAGTTGCTAGACCTCAAACTCTTTCTTTTACTTCCAATTTGTAAATTTTCAGCTCCTGACATTCCACTCTGTAACATGGTGGGAGTTAGTTTGCCTCCATATGTATTAGTTCATCTTCTTCAAATTAATACATCAATAACATCTTGTTGTATCTTAAAGTTCTATAAAGTAGAAAAAGAAAACGATAAGCTAAAGAAGAAAATGGAAAAGCTGAAGAGAAGACACAAGTTAGAAATGACAACTAATTAACTACAGCTATTGAAGAAGAAGGTATGTAGAAGAAACATACCAAGTGCATAACTATCTGATTCGTATGTGTACATAGCTATATCCTGTTTTTCAGTCATGTTTATGTTTCCTCTTGCTACTAATAAAAAAAACAAGAACACAAGACATTTTGATTTTTATTATTCTTCTTTTTTTTCATTCACTTTCTGCAGTTTTTGATATAAAATTTGTGATTTTCTGCTAAACAAAATATCTAACTTATTACGAACTAGTAACCAACTTACCCCAAGTTGATGGTAAATTGCCAACATAGTACACTGCGAAAAAGAACGTTGAGCACCATGTGCTAATTTGTCTGTCATTGTTTTCCTTGCTCTTGAAATATGTTGGATTGAAAAAGGAGAGAAAATGCTTTACATCATTGAATTTTTTCCAATAAGGGTGCAGCAAATGCTGGTTATTCCATCAATGTAAACATTATCTGAAATATTACCAATTGAAAATAGTCTGTGACGAATTTCACCTCCAAAAAATTGTACGATTTTTATGTATTACTTGAACCAAATCAATAACTCACATTCACGTTCTGCATGTAAACCATAATCATGTTATTGGAATTTCTTTTTTGTTAAGATCTTGTATAAACTTCAAATAGCCAAGTTGAGAGCATTAGAGATGAGACAAAGTTGATATCTTATTTTTTTTGTAACTTTAAAGTTGATATCTTATTTTAGCTGAACTTTCTTTTAATATCAAAAGTTGAAAATAAATCTATAAATATAATACTTAAAAAAAATTTATATAAAATCTCATGCGGTATTGTGCAGTTATCTATCTAGTACAACTAATAAGTATAAATTATGAACTAGCTCCGTCATCAGATGTAAAGTGCAACATAGAGTACTAGGGCAATTTCAATGGTAGTTTTCTTACGGGAAAATTGTCTTTTAAATCCTGAACTTTCAAATTTGGTTCAAAAAAAGTCTGAACTATTGTTTGGACCATTTAAGTCACAGACTTATTTTGACAAACCGTTTAAAGCCTCGAATTAATTTGACTAAGCCACATTCAATACGTCGTTATCTCGGCTAACGGCACGATTAAACGAGCTTAACTTCCGTTTATTGTTCCCGTTAAACCTAAGCTACGTCATCTTAAAATTAGAAAACCCCTAAATTTTTATCTTCTCAAAATTGCAATCCCTAATTCCCCAAATCAAAAACCCAATCAAAAATACAAACTCTTGATTTCAACTGGAGCAGAGGCTCGTGAAACAAGAGCAGCTGGTCGTGAAGCAAGGGCTTTTGAGGCAGAACCTCGTCGGGCAGAAGCTCGTGAGAGGGAGAATCGTGAAGCAGAGATTTGGTAGGCAGAGGCTCGTGAAGCAGAGGTTCGGCAGGCAGAGGCTCGTGAGAGGGAGAATCGTGAAGCAAATGCTCGTGAAACAAGGGTTTGCAATTTTTGATTGAGTTTTTGATTTGGAGAATTAGGGATTGCAATTTTGAGAAGATAGAAATTTATGGGTTTTTCTAATTTCAAAACGACATAGCTTAGGTTTAACGGAAACAGTAAACGGAAGTTAACCCCGTTTAATCGTGCCGTTAGCCGAGATAACGACGCATTGAATATGGCTTAGTAAAATTAATTCGAGGCTTTAAACGGTTTGTCAAAATAAGTCTGTGCCTTAAATGGTCCAAGCAATAGTTCAGGTTTTTTTTGAACCAAATTTGAAAGTTGAGGATTTAAAAGACAATTTTCCCGTTTTCTTACCATGAAATTCTCAAATTATAGATTGGTGTATGTTATTCTAGTATTTTACCATGAATATCTCATTTAACATTTTGTTGATTGAGTTTTCAAGAATTTTAGTATACTCTTAATTAAATAATAGCTTATATATACATTAACATATAACTTAACAACTCCCTGGTAAAAGACAACCATTTAAAGTTCTTTTAGATATAAACTTTTTTTGATCGAAGTTCTTTTAAATATAAACAAAACTTCAATTCTCAAAGAGAAAACACAGAAGTTTTCGGTAACGTGATTTGATTCGAAGATGAGCACGTTAACCGCAATGGATCCAAAAAGATGAGTCTTGATATATATTAAAATAATAAAAAGTAGGAGAGAGTGTGGAGAAAAGAGGAGATCCAAGATACTCTCAGGTTAAAAAAAAAAAACTTAAAATATTAATAAAATAATGCTGAAAGATTCAACTAAAGAAATCATTTCCTGATGATGGTAGGGTCAAAGTCACTATAATTCATTATACATATACACAAAAGCAAAGCGAGTGTTAAAAAAAAATACAGAAAGCAAAGCTCTCACACAACTCTTTTTTTTTTTTTTTTTGTAAACTAGCTCTCACACAACTTGAGAATCTTTCGTGTGTGTGTTTTCTCTTTGTGTCTTTTGGTAAGGTGTTTTTTCTTTGTTAATAGAACCTCTTGTGTTTAACACTTTCACTGACAAATCTCCATATTTTCTTCTCCACTCGTTTCTTATCTTAAAGATTAGAGAAATGCGTTACACTGCGGTAACGGTTCCACTTGCATCTTTATCGAAGTTCCAACATCGAAGTTTCTCTACTGCCTCGAACTCAAGTGCGGCTGCGGGCTTCGATTTCATCAACTATATGGCAAGTAAGGCTAAATCAATCAACAAGGCACTAAACGACGCCGTTCCACTCTGCACTACCAAGTACCAACCCATTCGCACACAAGATCCGCGAGGCAATGAGATACTCCCTGCTCTCTAACGGCAAACGCGTCAGTCCCGTGCTCTGCCTCGCAGCTTGCGAGCTCGTAGGTGGCCACGAATCAACCGCTATGCCCGCCGCTTGCGCCGTCGAGATGATCCATGCATCGTCGCTTATCCAAGACGATCTTCCTTGTATGGACGACGAAAGCCTCCGTCGAGGAAAACCCACTAACCACAAGATATGCCGCGAAGACGTGGCGATCTTAGCCGCAGACGCGTTTTTAGCTCTCGCCGTAACGCACACGCTGGCAGCAACGTCTGAAAACGTTCCCCCGTCGAGGGTTTCGAGAGCTGTGTTTGAGATGATGCCGTCGGAACTGACGGTCTCGTGGCGGGTCAAGCGGCGGATCTGGCCGGAGAGAAGATGGTTTTGGTGGAAAACGATAAAGGATTGAAGTATCTTGAGTTTATACATATTCATAAAACGGCGGCGTTGCTCGAAGCGCCGGTCATGGGATGTATAGTGGGAGGTGGGTCTGATGAGGAGGTTGAGAGACTTCGAAGATATGCGAGATGCGTTGGGTTGATGTATCAGGTGGTGGACGATGTGCTTGATGTAACGAAGTCGTCGGAGGAGCTAGGGAAGACCGCTGGTAAAGATTTGATCGCCGGGAAGCTGACGTATCCGAGAGTGATGGGAGTGGTGAAGTCGAGGGAATATGTGGAGAAGTTGAACAGAGAAGCGTGTGAACATCTTCAAGGGTTCGATTCAGACAAGGTGGCTCCTCTGTTGTCTCTTGCTGATTACATTGTCAACAGACAAAAGTGACGTGGCGGATTGTTATTGCTTTGAATACTCTACAATAATTTTTTTAGTCAATAAATGTATCAAGTGTCGAGTATCTTTTTCGTTTCCTTTTGTCAACATCCGGTGAAAAAAAAAAAAAAAAAAAAAAAAAAAAACATCCGGTGAAAGAAGGTTTAAATAGAAAAACCGAGATTAACCTTCACGTCAGTCCGGCCGTTAATTTTTTATCTTTCTATAAATTGATATTTTCTTTTTTTATTAGTGTTATATATTTTATATATGTTATCATATAATCAATTTTTTAGATAGGTATTTAAATATTTTTGCGTTTTAATACATTAGAATCGCGAACTCTAATTAAATTGGATAATATAGTTATTTTTAGTTTGGATTCAAAATAGAGCCGAATTGGTTAATATTACTTTTGATACAAATATCTGAAACTATTTCAAAACATTAGTTTTTAGATATTTTTTAGATTTTTATACATCAAAACTGAATTCATTCGAATTTAGGAAGATCTAACTAGAATCCACCCGAAAATTCATAATAATCAAACGGAACTTAATTTCAAAACAAAAAAAATCAGATATCTGAAAGAAACAATACATATCTGAACTGATGTCCTAATGTCTATGCTTAACTGATTCTATAAATAGGCCTGGGCGTTCGGGTACCCATTCGGGTACGGGTCGGTTCTTTCGGGTATCGGGTTTTTCGGGTTTGGAAATTAAAACCCATTCGGGTATTATAAAATTTCGGATCGGGTTCGAGTCGGATCTTTCCGGGTTCGGGTGGGTTCGGTTCTGATGTAAAGGAACCTGAAAATAACCGAATAACCAATGTATCCGTAACGGGTTCGGATAATAGTACCCAAAATAACCATATTACCCGATTCGGTTCGGGTATTTTGTATCCAAACTACTCAGATGTACCAAAAAATAACCAAAAATACTCATTTGACACAGTTTTGTTTAAGTACTTCTATCCAAACTACAATATTTTATCCGAAAATACACAAAATTATTGAAAATAACTAATATATTAAATTTATAATTAAAATTAAAATAATTATACATATAATTATAAATAATATTTTGAAATCTATATTTTATTTCGGATATCTTCGGATACCCATTCGGTTTTCGGTTCGGGTCGGGTTGGATACCGGTTCTTCGGATACAACAGTTTAGGACCCAAACGGTTATTTCTGAAGAACCGAGTAGACCCGATACCCTGATTTTTCGGGTCGGTTCCGGTTCGGGTCCTCGGGTCCGGTTTTTGTGCCCAGGCCTACTATAAACAAATAAAAAGAATTTTGTCAAACATTTTGAATTCTCGTTACAAATATAACAATTTCATTCAAATATTTCAAATTATTATGGTTAATATGTAAATATATTCAAAATATATAATAAAACACTACTAAATATGTAAATTATGTTTAGTAATTCTGTAATAAATGATGATAAATTATTTAGAAAATACAATAAATAAAGTGGTTATCCCTTACTTATTAATAGAAAAATATTTTTAAAAAATAATTAAATTATATATAATCATTTTAATTTTTTAATATATTCTAAATGTAAATGCTCATTACTCAATTCAATTGCTTGGCTAACATTTGTGTTTTAGGGTGGAAGGGTTAATAGAGATGCACTGCACTGGTGATGGTGGTGGGAACTATGAAGGTTGTTATCGGGTAAGCAAAACCAAAAGCATAATGTATCATTGGGTAAGCAAAATTGTAATGTGTTGAACCAATCTTTTAATTTTCTTTTTATAATAGAGATCACCAACTGAACCCACAACCACATTTATTAAAGGATTCGATGCACAAATAAAACATTAATTCATTTTCAACTGGCAAACAAATGCTCAAAAAGGTCGAACCACCATATGTAAATGTTCTTCCGGAGTATACAAAGTATCTACATCTGGTTTGAGGCTTAGCCTATATGAACTTTTGCTTGCCAGATGATGATGAATATTTTATTTGTGCATGCAAAAGCAAAAGCTGAGACTGGCCGGTTGCACTGCAGAAGGTAAATTACACATAAACAAGAGATTGATTAATATTTTGTTTTCTAGGATTTCGTCCATGATCTGTCTAAACAACATCATATTTTGTGTGCTTGTTACTGCTAACATGAGAAATATGAAATAACATTTAATGAAGAGAAAAAAAAAACATTGTTGTCAAGAGGAGAGAATCTTAATTTTCTATTTCTGGTTGTTTGAAAATAGCTCAGTATCACATTTTATGATTATCAAAATCATATAAAACTCTCCAATATATTTGTAGATGCATACCAATAGTTGGTTAGAACAAACAAATGACAAATCACATTAACAACGATTGTATAACTAAAAACAAGAAAAATCCTATGGTTACCCTAAGATCTCTCTAAAATCTAAATAATCTTTAGACAAAACAAAGGAGATCAAAAACAACTTTGCATATTGACATAGTTGGGTTTTGTCTATTCTTGGTGAGGTTTTGTCCTCTCTCTCTTCTGTTCATACATTTTTTTTCTCTCTCTCTCTTCCAGAAACGAAAAGAGAGAAAAATATTATTTCTGATCGAAAAAGAAGAATTTTCTTCTCGAAGAACCAATCAATAGGGTGTGTTAGCTGCAATGCTAACTTGGGAGAGCCAGGTTAGGCTTGCAAGCAACACCGCCTTGACGAAGAAGCTAGCCTTCATTACATTCATCATCATTGTGTTATGTCCCATCACAATGGTCATCTCTCAGGAGAACAAGGTTGTGCCAGGTTCAGACGCAGATTCCCTCTTGAGATTCAAAGACACTTTAGCAAACGCTTCTTTCATTAGCAGTTGGGACCCTTTAACACCGCCTTGCAAGAAAAAGTCATCAAACTGGTTCGGTGTTCTCTGTTTCAACGGACATGTTTGGGGCCTACAGCTCGAAGGAATGGGTTTCACCGGGAAGCTAGACCTTGAACCACTGACTCCTATCAAGGACCTAAGAACCTTAAGCTTCATGAACAACGATTTCGACGGTGCCATGCCGTCTGTCAAGAAACTCGTCTCGTTGAAGTCATTGTACTTGTCCAACAACAGGTTTTCAGGGGAGATACCCGCCGATGCGTTTGAAGGTATGAATCATTTGAAAAAACTTTTGCTGGCGAACAACGCCTTTCGTGGGAACGTCCCTTCTTCTTTAGCTTCTTTGCCATTGCTTCTCGAGGTGAGGCTTAATGGTAACCAGTTCCAAGGGGCGATACCTGATTTTAAACAGAAAGATCTTAAGTTAGCTAGCTTCGAGAACAATGACCTCGAAGGACCTATACCTGAAAGCCTACGCAACATGGATCCTGGCTCTTTTGCTGGTAAAAAAAACTAAACAAACATTTCAAGATCTACACATGAGTTCTTGAATTTGAAATTTTTCTTGTTATTTTTTTTGAACATTGCAGGGAACAAGGACTTGTGTGATCCTCCATTAAGCTCATGCTCAGGAGATCCATGGTTTTTTCTGAATCCTCCTTCTACTTCCACGGATAACAAGAACAAGAGCAACTCTTACTACACGATTGCAATCGTTTTGATTGTCATTGGTGTAATACTAGTGATCATCTCTTTTGTGGTTTGTGTCTTTCACACCAGAAAACAGAAGTGCTTGTCGGCTTATCCATCCGCGGGGCAAGACAGGACATATAAATACAGTTATGCTCAGCCCGCTGACACGGAGAGAGCAGCGGAGTCTGTTACTAGCTACACCACTAGGAGAGTAACAGCACCGGAGCAGGACAAGCTCTTGTTTCTCCAAGAAGACATTCAGAGATTCGACCTTCAAGATCTTCTAAGAGCTTCTGCTGAAGTTCTTGGGAGTGGATGCTTTGGCGCTTCTTATAAAGCTGGGATAAGTAGCGGCAAGACGCTGGTCGTGAAGAGGTATAAACATATGAACAACGTGGGAAGAGATGAGTTTCATGAGCATATAAGAAGGTTAGGGAAGCTGAGCCATCCGAATCTGTTGCCTCTTGTGGCTTACTATTACCGTAGAGAAGAGAAGCTTTTGATCGCTGAGTTCATGCCTAACCGTAGCTTGGCAAGCCATCTTCACGGTATCACTTTTATCAATCATCATAACAGCTTTTTTTTTTGAAGGAATGCTAAATTTATTCGATTCAAAAGTTTTGAACAATGAATGCGTCTCTACTTCAAAACATTTTTCAGGCTAACTAATAATTTCTGAGATTACAAGTGCACAGATTGTTAACTTGTGTGACAAGCAAGTTATTATTTTTTTATAAAAATGATAAAAAAAAAAAAAGACATGATAAAAATGCTCTGTTGTTTCAGCGAATCATTCTGTGGATCAACCTGGATTGGATTGGCCAACAAGGCTAAATATTATACAAGGAGTGGCTAAGGGTTTAGGTTACTTGTTCAAGGAGCTACCAACATTGACCATCCCTCACGGTCATCTCAAGTCATCCAACGTCGTTCTTAACAAATCATTTGAGCCTCTCTTAACAGACTACGCGCTAAGACCAGTGATGAACTCAGAGCAGTCTCATAACCTAATGATCTCTTATAAATCACCAGAGTACAGCTTGAAAGGACATATAACCAAGAAGACCGATGTTTGGTGCCTCGGGGTCCTGATCTTGGAGCTTATAACTGGTAGGTTCCCTGAGAATTATCTAAGTAAAGGGTACGATGCTAACATGAGCATTGTGACTTGGGTGAGTGACATGGTGAGGGAGAAGAAAACAAGTGACGTGTTTGACAAGGAAATGATTGGGAAGAAGAACTGTAAAGCAGAGATGCTAAGCCTGTTGAAAATAGGGTTGAGCTGTTGCGAAGAAGATGAAGAGAGGAGGATGGAGATGAGAGATGCTGTGGAGAAGATAGAGAGGTTAAGAGAGTCTTCTGATACTGACTTCGAAGATTCTATCAATGTCTTTGCTTCTCGGTTGATAGAAGATGCTGACGTTGGTTTTGCTGTGAATCGATGATGAGTTTGGTCAGAGTCTTGTGATCAATGGAAGAGTTTGAAAAAAAAAAAACAATTTGTTATGTTGATGTAAGAAAACAATTTGTTAACTTTTCCAGCTTTATAAAATCACTCTCTGTTCGTGTAAATTATTTTGCATAGTTTTATAAAGTTTACTCATTTCTCAACATATATGATTATTATAACATTACAAGACTCTATCGTATACATGATACATGAATCTATGCATGAAATTAGAAAATTTTCTTGAGAAAAGCTGCAATAATGAAGCCATCCAAGAAGATAGAGAAGGCCAAGATTCTTGGAGAGCAAGCTACTCTGTAATTGATGAAGTTCCAAAAGGAAAACGTGAAGAAGAAGTATGTGAATTTAGGGTTAGTATCTGTAGCAGTGGATGAAGATAAAAGGAAGCCAACATGCTCTCAAATGGGCAGCTGATCATCTTGTCTTCAAAGGACAAACTATCATCCTCCTCCATGTTCTTCAAGAACAGACAATAGTGCACCGTGATCTGAAACCAGGAAACATTTTGATTTACCAGAACTACCTAAGCAAACTAGTCCCTGAAGTTGCAGAAAACGTCACTTAGTGCCATGTCACGACAACTGCTGGTACTTTATACCATATTGACCCGGAGTACCAACAAGCAAGAATGCTTGGTGTGAATTACCAACAAGCAGTAATGCTTGGTGTGAAGCCAGATGTCTACTCCTTTGGTATCTTGCTTCTCGAGCTGCTCACAGCGAAAAGACCTACTAGTTTGGCTTATAACGTTGAGCAAGCGATGGACCAAGGGACATTCAAGGATATGTTAGACTCAGCAGTTCATAAATGGCAAGCTTTGTCTTTGGCAAAGGTTGCGCTTAAATATGCACAGCTGAGTAGGAAAGACCGACCAAACCTAGGGAAATAATTTTTACCCGAGCTCATTAGTCTGAGAGCTCTTGCAGATGCCAGTATCGAGTGGATCATGCTCATCTATAGCAGAGGCCTATCACCAAATCATAGCTTAGTCTCCTTACCGCCAGCTGTAAGTACTGAAGAATGCGAAGTGTTTAAACATTTTGGTTATATCCACATGATTATCCTGAGTTTTAAACATTTTGGTTTTATCCTATATTTTAAAATAAAAATCTTTTAAATGTTGCACAATGAAATGACTGTGATATCGGGTGGCTCGTACTTATCTATACTATTAAAAGGGAAGCAGTCTTGAAAACTCGACTTATAAAAGTTGTTTGGACCTTTTTATTACACTTATTTTTGGTATTCCCTTTATTTTTTCTAACTATGTAACATTATAATTAGTTTATAAGATCCTCCTAAGATTTTGTCATTATTTTGCTTTAATAAACGTACTAAAACATTAACTAATCATAAACGGCTTATAGGGCCATTAGTTATGTATCAAAGTCCTTGAGACTTGGACATTACGTTGCTGGTATCCAACCTACACTTTTGAAAAGGAACGTTAATATGCATTCAGTAAAGACATCTACAATTTTGGTATCTTTTGAGCATTTTAAAAATTTAATTATATTGAAACATCGAAGTGTTACAAAAACAAATTACAACATATGCCACTTTTGTTTTTTATATCTAACAATATTTATCATCTTCAACCATAATTAATTGAAGATGCATTCAATTAAAAATTGAGGGACGAGTGGAGAGCTGTTCTTAATGAGCACATTAAAGTGCTTTCGTCAATTCAGCCGTCATCTGTAACGTCTCCGGTTCCATTCGTCAGCAAGCCACATCGTCTGATAAGATACTGGATCTGGGTTCCAAGAGGATGTGTTCCGGTAACTATTGGTGAACGAAGCTTCAACGGTGGTAGGATGAACATACTGTAGTGGCAGAGTCTCCAATACGTACATATAATGGCCCACTAACCATTCATTTCAGGCCCGTTCAAAACACACAAAGCTCACGTGTGTCTCCAGCCCAATCACACAATACGTGAAAAGACATGCCATGTTAAATGATACGGTGTGTTCAAAGGCGTTGACACGTGTAGCAACATAAACAAACAATTTTTTAAGTTGGAATCCTACGTGGCGCAAGCAGGAGGCGCAAGCAGGAGAGAGCAAACCTGTTTATAATAATATAGATTTTAATATATTTTCTCTTTGAGAACATAATAATATAGATTTTAATATATATTTTCTACCATCATGGATGCATATCTGAATTATTTTATCTTCCTAGCAAGCGTGAAGGGCAAAATTGTCCATCTACTGAATATATGGTACAGAAATTTGGAATACATCACATCAGAGGTAGTTTTCTAATTCTGACACAATCTATGGATATTCTGTTAACTGCCTCTAAAAAAAATCAATGCTGGTCCCCCCCCTGTTTATATACAGTACACATTCAAGTACTTATCGGATACGGAGAAGAACTTTGGTGCATTATAGTTTCTTTTGGTGCATTATACTTTCTCTAGATAACTTTTAAAACATTAACATGAGATGAGTGCAGACTAGTATCTATGCTAATATACTTTTTTTTGTAAATTTTCTATGCTAATATATTTGTATGTCATATGGATGCAAACTAGAAGTTTTTAATGTTCTTTCGATGGTTTTGCATAATAAATTTATTTTTGGTGCAAACTAAAAAATGGTTTTGCATAAGTACTTGCAAATATAATATATTTTTGGTGCAAATATATAATATATATTTTTTGAAAAAGGGCTTGAATATCTAATATATTTATGCCACCATCTCGCATAATATATTCTTTTGACCCAACATAATATATTTGTAAGCTAAGAAGAAGTCCAAAAATTACAGCCCATACTAAACCTCTTTTTTGGCACAAGCCCACAACTAAACCTCCTAAATACCAAAAAAAACATAATAAACTCTTTAATTTTCTGTAACTTCGTATATTATATCCCCAATGAAATCGATTGCACTTCACAATGTTTTTGAAACAGTACCGATTCTTCATTCAGTCGTCTTAATTTAATGATTTTGATGGGCACTCCCCTCATATTGATGACCTCTATCTAAACGTATAAAACATAGCCTTCTCAATTTTATCGTCAAAACAAAAACCCTCCCAATGAGCCTCAGAAATCCAAATATAGCATCTTAAACCTATATGTATTGTTTATGTTGTCATTCTTACCGAAATATGAATTTTTTTTTTTTTTGGTAAAAATATGAATTTTGTTTTCATTTGATGGGATTTAAATTGGTAATGAACTAACCGTTGTGTGAACTAATATGTTGAAAAATACATGAGGGAATCATCCAGTTAGTGGTATATCCAAGATGGTTCAATTATCGCCGTCAATGACCGGCCATTAGTGTATGCATTTGATTATAGCTCTTTTGAGTTCTTGCTTTTAGTGGAAAACTCTAATAGTCACAAATTCTAATAATTAAGTTTTTTTTATATATTACATTATCTATCTTATTAAAACAGAAACATTCTATTGAACCTAACATTTATTTTGTCGGTTTTTAAATTAAATACACCTTTATACTTTACAGTTAAACCTACATTAAATCACTATTGTTACTTTCTTTATACTACTATCCATATATCCAAACAATATACTTATTTCTTTATACTACTATTAATGTTTCCAAACAATATATTTTTATACTACTATCAATGTTTCCAAACAATACAATAATTAATCTTAGTTATTTTATATCTATCATTTTCTCTTTAAAATTTTGTAGAAACATCATAATTTTATAAATTGCAAAATAATGAACTTTAAAATTTGGATTATAAAATTACAAATTATGAAACTATTACAATTTAAATCAAACTAGATTACATATTGGTCATCCATCAGTTTACTCGGTTAGTCTCGGGTTTTAGTAATTTTTTTAATAGGAATAATTTAAAAACCTAAATTGAATTGTCAGATCTCTCGATTAACCGGTATAATCACAATCGGGTTGAATTTAAAAACACTGATTTAAATGCAAAAATATTTTAAATACACACTCTTTAAAATTACCCAAATATTTATTAAATTATTAGTGAAATTTTTCATCATAAAATATTCCGCGTTTCCAAAGCGCGGGTCAAGATCTAGTCTTTCTTAAAACAAAAGGAGAGTTTAAACTGTTAGATATGTCAAACTCAAAACTACATTTGCATAAATGATCATCAAATGATGTCAAAAAATGATATTCAAATATTGAAAATAAGAAAGATGTATTTTACACAAACAACCACATACTTTAATACCACATGCAGGAACATAACTTATAAAAATCCACAACTATTCCCACTGATCCGAGAACAAATGTCCTTGGACAAATCTGCCTAATGCAAATAAGCGATTTAGAAAACCCCACAACAAAAACAAACATTGTTGTTGGTTTCCTCTTGAACAGGTAAACAACATAACACATGTTGAGTTTGAGATCAATGGTTAACTAAATGTACTATGACAAATAAATTTATTATGCAAAACCATTTTCTAAAATACTTAATTTAATACACACAAACTAATACTGGCCGCAACACTAAAAAGCGCTTCTACTTTGACACCACCATAAACGTCGTACAAGGCTTCGTATGGAGAAACAAACTAAATTCCCATACATGTAGTCAACTCTACTATACTCCAGATCACCAAACAAATACAACTCTGAGCAAGAACCAAAGATAAAACAACATAATTTTATGTATTCATTCTATCATTTTCGGTATTCAAACAATAAATTTCAATACAAATAAGCCATAACCATGATTCACGATCTAGTAACACGAAATAAAGAAAAAATAATAATCTAGCAACAAAACTAATTAACATTTCAAGGCAATTATTTCAATATCATGCGAAGTGCTTAAGCGTAACAACGTTATGCGTTACTTTTTACGTTCACATACTCAAACTCTTATACGCAAACAAGTGTTTCTAACCAATGACATCTATCTATCTATCTATATATATAAAGAAGGGTTGGTTATCTCCTGCTGACACATCAGCATCCAGCTAAATAATTCAAGCTTTGTCGCGTTGCCACGTGTCGAAGGCGGACAAAACTCAGCGTTTCATTTAACGCGTAACGTGATGGGCTTCCTTTGTGATTTCGTGTTTGGGCTCTGAGTCTGGTGTCTTTGTCCAGCCCGAGTAGAGGTGTTTCTCACTTTAACCCTAATTGCTCCATAGCATGTTTGGAGATCGTCTCTCCGTTCCTCCGACCACGGCGCATGACGTTTGAGTGTCCTTTTCCAGACTGAAACTGGCGGAAGTGTAACTTCATGTTTATTCCAATTAATTCCATCACCACTACGAGTCTTCAATGCGTCGTTCCTAACTCAGACGGTGTGAAATCTGTGTGAGTACTTCTCCTTCTGAACTCATCATCTCTTTCTATCTCTTTCAGTATACTTATTCGTGCTGTTATGGCTAACTCAATGTAAGTCCATTTCTTCGTGTTTTTTTAGATCTGTCTATAATTATCATGTCTTTTTTTTTCATTTCTTCATGTTTTTTTAAGATCTATGTTCGATCATTCCGTCAAATTTCTTATTGTTTTATTGACACTGATATATCTGATCCGTTCAGTCAACTATAATGCAAACCACCATCAACGCACACCGGCTTCCAAAATTCCGACCAAGACTTGCTGCCGGGTCGATTTATTCGATCTCTACATTTGACGTGGCTCGGTGTGCTCAGAACTTCAGGCTTACCGATTCCTCTTTACTGATCGTTTCATGGCTACAGTCAAACTGGAAAAGTAATAGTTATTCTGTTTTTTTTCTTTTTAAACTCTTTCCGAATGAATACATATTGTTTTCATATTTGAGCTAATTAGTTATTGTGACTGCAATAATTTCTGCTGCAACCCTGCAGTGATGTCTCTGTTACACTGAATCTATTCGACTCTCAAGCTGTTTTCGTCCCATAAAAGCTTGAAGGCTTGCGTGATGATCCAAAGGTGATAGTTGCCACAAACATAAATCCGAAGACGGCTGGAGGTATTATGTTGTTTTATCCCGTATAATGCTATCTGATATTATGGAAAATCACATTTGTGCAACTCTTTAGTATGCTGCGCAGGTCGTTTGTTTCTCAACGCAATGTCTGGTACTCATATTTACTTGGACAGCTGCAGGGGAATCTTGCTTCTACAAGTAAGCGTAGCTGTTATTGAATGTGTACGCGTACGATGAGAGGCTTAGATTGCTGACAGTCGTACTTTTTGTTCAAATTGGTGGCTAGGGACACTGGTCTTCCATCTGCAGCACCACTGCTAAGGGGATATGCAAAGGTTGAGCCTGTGACAATTCCTGAGCTCAATGATTTTATCATCACTGCCCTGTCACAGGTAATAAGGTCTACCGAGGTGGTGACTAGCTCTCATTAATAGCTATCCCGCTTCGTATATACATACATCTCATTAATTACATTTTAAATTTTTTTATTTCTCCTTAGCTATCGTGTTGAGATGGTTGTAGAGGATGATACTGCTGAAGGGACATTCATTTGTTTTGATGGTGAGATGACGAATCTACACAACCTTAGAGCAAGTGAAGCTGGTCGGCTGTTAGTAAGATATGCGTTTGACTCATTACATGGTTATCACATAATGGTCACTAGCTCATCTGTTAATTCCGTCTGACAACAAGGCCGAAGGAGTGAACCCTGAGGACTCTAAGATACCTCCGTTCATTGCAGACTTGCGTACACTTTCAAAGTCAGAGTCACTTCATATAACTTCACCGCCCATCATCAGACTTTCACCGTATCATGCATCATCAATGAGATTGACCATGCGCCAGCCCCCGACTTCGTCGAGAATGTAAGTAAAATGTCTATTACTCTGTTTCACTATTAACATAGACATGTATTTATAATACTCTGAGATGTAACAGGTGGATGATGACGATGATGATGACGATGACCCGGATGGCAGGCTAAGTCATGGATCACTTACATCCGGCAGTGGCGGTTGTGAGGCATCTAAGAGTACTGGAAAAAAGCCAGTTGGTGATGCGCATAAGACGGATGCCACGACTTCCAAGGTGGTCAAGAAGGCCTGTGTTGCTTGAGGTGGAGTTCCAGCAATTACGTTTTCATGCTCTGGATTTTAATAATGCATATGCTTTTTTCTTTACTTTCGCAACTTAGCTATCTATGTTTTTGATTTTTCTTTTCTGTTTTTTTTTCCTCTATGAATGTTCTGAGGTGGTTTAGCAGCCTCCTTAGATAGAGTTCTTTAATTTTGGTGATTTCTGTATTATGTGTCTTTGACTATCAGTCAAATTCGTATTTTAAGTATTTTATTTTCTATGTTTGGGAAAAAAATTTACTAGGTTCATGCAACTGTTTAATACTTATTAGTTCTAACATGGGGAGATCCGAATTTTTTTAATATTCTCTAATACCTAAAAGCACACCAACGTTTATATGCTTCATAAATTTATTGAAGAACTTGACCAAAAAATATATTGGTTTAGATTTATTCGACTTAAAGGTAGAGATATATTTATCCTTTTTAGCATTGAAATCTACGTATTATGATTTTAGAGTAATTATTGATTTGAATCTATTTTAATATCTTTAATTTATAGTGATACACTTTAAGGGATTGTTAATTTCATAGTAATATAATTTTCAAAAGTCCTGCTTAAATGAATGAGTGTTACTTAATCCAAAAATGTAGTACAGCCTTGGCTTCATATAAATTTATTTGAGAAAAGTTTGGATGATGTGGTTTATTTGATAAAAGTTTTAATAAAATGTGTGTAAACTTAAATAATCGATTTTAGAAAAAAAATTGTAAATCAATTCATTTTTCACATTATCTAAATCAATAGGTTTAAAATGTATAAAGAATGAAATATAATTCATAATTTATGTATTGAATTTCAACTGTAGTGACAAGTATTTTTATTTTACTTACTCTTATAATAAAAATATAACAAACACTAAAAATGTTAAATAATTACATTAATGAAAAAATAAAAGCTTTTTATTAATTTATCAATCCTTTGATTTCTAATAAGAACAACAGACACAATAATAAAAATTAAAATTGTTTAAAATTTAGAATAAACTGCATATTTTTACGCGTAGATGAAAATACAATATATCTTCTAATTGATTTTCGGCTGCTTAACAGATATTAATATATCATTTTTTCTGATACTATTTATGTGATAAAATATGATATTTTTGTAGTGTATCATACAAATCTCTTGCAAATACAAACTTGGAATACAAACTATAAAATCATATAAAATAATAGCCTAGATCACAAGTAAAGTATATTCCGGGCCGACACTAGTTTTCTCTATAAATGAGTGATATACCACGGTATTCAAGAATATTTACAAAGAGAAAAACAGAGTTCTGACAATGTCTTTTCTTGGCCACTTTCAACTTCTTGTTTTTCTTTATGCTCTGCTCCTTCTCTCAGCAGAATCTCGCAAAACACAAGTATTTCATGATACTGAATCTAATGACGATGGTGAAGCAGGCACAAGATGGGCTTTACTGGTGGCTGGATCGAAAGGATATGAAAACAACAGGCATCATATTTCTTTATTTTCATCTTTATAAAAAGTTATAAACGTAAGATAAGTCCTCGGGAGATTTCGTGAACTAAATCTACTGGTTTTGCTTTCACAGGCTGATATATGCCATGCATATCAACTACTGCGTAAAGGCGGTCTACAAGATGAAAATATCATTGTATTCATGTATGATGATATTGCCTTTAACCCTAAGAATCCTAGGAGTGGAGTTATCATTAACAGACCCGGTGGAGAGAATGTTTATCATGGAGTTCATAAGGTTATTGCTTTTCTTTGAGCATTTATATATACTTATAGATGAGGCCACACACTTAGATGTTGTTGATGTTTTTGTTTGCACAGGACTATACTGGTGGCGCTGTGAATGTGGACAACTTTTTCAGTGTGTTACTAGGAAACGAAAGTGGAGTCACAGGAGGAAGTGGAAAAGTTGTGAAAAGTGGTCCACTCATATACTATGCGGACCATGAGCTTACGGGTTCCTATGTGTGTTACCATCATTTCATATCTATGATGAAGATGTTTCTAGTGATATACTAATCTGTGGTTTCTTGATGTTCTCAGCAATGCCCACTGGTGACGGACTCTATGCAGAAGATTTCATCAAAGTTCTGGAGAAGATGAATATCCTAAAAAGATACAAAAAGATGGTATGCATTAATAACTCAAGTCTTTCATTACCATCCCTCTAGTATTTTTCTATATACTGTTCTGTTATTGAACCTTTGAAGTATGTTATGTCAGATGATATATATCGAAGCATGTGAGTTTGGGAGTATGTTTGATCACTTTTTGCATGTTTACGTGAGCATAAATCATGCCTATTTAGTGTTAAAAATAACAACCATTGTTAATGAATCATCTTTCATCATACTTCATTTTTTACTTTTTGCTTTACTTTGAAGTAAGTTTTGCTCAAATTTTACTTTATTTTTGCTTCAAAATGAAACAATCAACAATGTTACTTCAATTTTGAAGATATAATAATGTTCACATCTTTATTTTTTAAAGATGAACATTTTTAATTGTAAATTGGTTTTAAATTTTTACTTTCTTGTTTTTTTTCAAAATAAGTTACATACATTAATATTATCTAATTAGTTTCAGATTCTTAACTATTATTTTAATTTAATTAGATACTTATATTGAGGAACTTGAAACTATTCATTTATAAGAAACTTTAACTCGACTGAGAAGAATCAAAGATAATAAACTCATCTTTTATTTCAAAACACTTTTGTTAATCACTTAAAGGAAAATATATATTATGCTTTTAATAGAATATGATATTCTTTGTTGTTTATTCATGTTATCTTATAATTTTATTATGTAATAATGTTCAATTTTTAATATTAAATAATAACTGTGTTGAAATATTATGAAAACAAAACAATCGAGTTACATTTATAAACAAAAAAGTGAAATTTGTTATTACTGTATGAAGTATATAGGAGCACTTGCCAATATCTGCAATATAAGAGTGGATGTGAAGCAAATTGTTTCAGCTATTGAACAAGCTTTTTTTTTTGTCACGATGCTATTGAACAAGCTTGTGTTCACTAAAATGATGTGCAGTCAGTGGAAAATCTATCCGCACTAAAGGGTGTAAACTGACACCGTATAAATTACAAAATTTAATTATAATTACTGTGTGTATATCATCATATGAACCCTGTAAAATTGGCTTGATCATCATTATTGTGTTTTATTTATTACTAGTGGTATTCCGGCGCTACGCGCCGGATTCGTATGTTTTATTCTCTAATAAATTTAGAATTGATTTTTTTATCAAATTGATAGTGGTTAGTGATAATAATGTATTACTTTGTTTTGAAATTACTTAAATCAAAGAAAAATAGCATCAATGGTTTTCACTGATCGATTTAATTAAAATTGAATAAATAGCTGATAGTTACACTAAAGTAAATATAGTTGAACTTAAAATATAAATTAAATTCGATGTTCCAAAACAAAAACATGTAAATGCATGTGTTATGTTTTGTGATTATCTTGTTTGAATAAAGATAACAAATTATTTCATCATCATAAAGTAGTAACAATTCATACATGTGTATGTGTTGTCGATGTCATGGATGTGGCAATCTATTGGGGCTTCATTATGTATGTATTGGTTAAATATTTTTTCTTTGATAATGAATCCAGTCAATAGATTCTTAAACATGGTCCAGCATTGTTCAGACTTAAATTGACTATTTTCCCATATAAAATCAAATGGTAAGTGAATAATTTTTAGAGGTGGATGTTTGTTCTCACAATGTACATTTTGTTTTTGATCAAACAACATGCATTACTTAAAAATATTTTACACCCCAACTAAGGGTTGGTTACAACCAAAGAGGGAGCTGATTTTGGCACAGCTTCAGCCTCTCCATTAAAGATTAGAGAAATAACACTTCTCAAGTGTGTGCAAAGATTTTATTTATTTCGCTTAAAGCTTTCATGTTTATTTACATCTATGATGTGTTTTGGTTTTTATTTACCTTGTATTTATGACATTATACGATGTTAATTAAATGTTAATCATTTGTGTTGATATTTTATAAAAGAAACGAATCATTATATTTATTAAAGTAGAACCTCTCATAAGATTTTGTCCTTGATTTTGTAAAATAATTACAATGGCATGTCACTTACATTTTATGCATGTTAAAATTAATTAATATCAACCAAGCAATTAATTTAGAAAAAAATATTCCAAAGAATTTAATCATGTATCCCTATTGTTTATAATTCTTTTTCAAAACACATCACTATATTTATTATCCTAAAAAATATTTACAACAATTTTCTAGATACGTACCTACTATAAAAATTTGACGTAAGAGTCTTTTGAGAATATTATTGTTTTGCAGTTTAGAGTTTTTTATAAACACTAAACTAAACACAATTTATATTTTTATTAAAAATCATAATGAATAAATTATTAAGTTGAATATATTTTAAGAATGGAAATTCAGTACCTTAAATTGATATTATAAATATATCATAAATAGTAGAATATGTAAATAAATATTTTAACAAACAATCTATTAATGTGTATAAAATCTTTTAACTTAACATATCAATAACATTTTTTGGGAATATGTCAGAAAAAAATATATTCCTCAAATTGATTTTATTTTGATATTCACATGTGTAATTTTTTTTTGAAGATTTCTTATTTTATTTGAAATTTGTAAACATTTTTACGGGTGGACATGTAGTTGGTTTAAAAGTTGACATACATATGTTGTTAACTAATGTGATTAAAATATTTGTTATTGGTGTAGTACATAAGAATTGCTGCGTCTTGAAGAAACGATATGGCCTTCTAACATAAATTCAAGGTAGTGGGTCTGCAAAATTGGGCTCAATTCGAGAATATAATAAAAACCCATTTCGAATGTTATAGATTAGAAAACACCAAATGCCCATTTCGAATACAACACGAAACGCGTGAGTAATAAGAGGAATAAGTGACGCGCGAAACAAAAAAAAAGAGCATGACATACACAGCCGATCCAGCGTGCCGACACGTGTCTCCATTTGCCCTTCTCACCTAAGGTGTCGTGGATGGCTTGAGAGGGCAAATATATTAACTTTATTGTATTAGATTTCCCGATTACAACTCATAATATGTTTTTATTGCCGCTTTAAATGTTACTAATTGATATTTCCACACTCATGTACGGATATAAATATTTATAATAATATTTTTTTAATTTAAATAATTTTGTAATGTATAATTTATAATTAATAATATTTATGTATTTTAATTAGGTATGTGATTTTTAATATGTAATATCTAGTCAGTTTAATTATCGAATATTAAATTGCATCTACTTTTTTAAATTCAACCATGATTTTTCTTTTGTTCTAAATAGATTAAAATTTTGTTAATTTTGCTATATGCATTTAGGTTTGTTGCTATTTTATATATTTAAATATATTTTACTAAGATTATGTATAATATATTTTCAGAATCAAATAGACAAAATAAACTAGATAAATTGTTAAAGATATCACAATTTAAGTACCACTTTTCAAAAATATCACCGATTAAAAGATTTTATTTAGGTTTAGATTTAGTGATTATTGTTTAAAGTTTAATATTAAAGGGTCGGAATTAGATTTATAAATGTTCTCTAAATATTTTACTAATGTGAAACCAAAATAGAAGTTGAGGCTTTGAGCATTTTTAGAGACTTTAATGTATTCAACTGAGAGTTTCAGGTGATTTGTATTAAAATGACAAATCCACTGTTATTCAAACATGAATTTTAAAAACTCATTTAAAATCCACTTTTATTGAACTTGACATTTTGTAAAGTACTCTGAAATCCACTGTTATTGAAAATATTTTAAGTTGTGGGATTTTAAAGTTTTGAGGTGATTTTAAGGTATTTAGGTGGAGTTTCTTAGTTAAAAAAAATAAAACTCAAATCACATTGTTTTAGGTGATATTCTAGAGTAGTTTAACAAAAATCATCTAAATCTCTGCAACTTATTAAAATCATCTAAAACTCCATTTTAAAATCAAATCACGTCAAATGCTAAATTAAATACATCCCCTTGATTTTAGGAACGCCAGAGGTGTGATTGGTAAAAGTTACCGACTTTAGAAATTTTAGATGATTGTAAAATCCTTAAAACTTTGAAAGTCAAATCCCCAATCACAACCCAAGAACATGTTCGAGAATTTTTACAAAACGTCCTGGGAGATTCACAGAAAGGTGAAGGGTCACATATTTTAGATGATAGTCATCAGGAATAGCCTTCAGATCCTGCCTAAAATTCTTATATGAAAACAAATAAAGATTGATATGATGCTTACAATTACAGAGTTATGATGGCTTGATAACGATAATACTTTTATTTTGTGATATAATGATATACACCATTATCAAGTGAGTACTCTTTATGTGTCTTTACTGTTTACAAGTCTTTTCAAGAATACAAAATGTGCATTTATGCTCACAGGGGAAGGTTTAGGCCAAAAGTGAATGCATACTTAGGATTATAACAGTGACCCGTATGATATATTAATCATACGGGTTTCTGAAATTTTTCAAGAGCTCTGGAATATCATACCCCAACATATCATCAACAGTCTGCAACATTTTCGGCTTTAGCTTCTCAAACTTGTCGATGTTGTAACCACTTAGCACCTCCCTGAACTGCTCCACATTTGGGAAATCTCCTTTTGGTAAGTGATGCTCTCTTTGTACCTGTTTTCATGTCACAAATACACAAATTGGTATTAAGATTCTCAGAATCAGAAATGCGCATATTGAAAAGATCCTTTAGAGTCAACTTCAACCTTTCCGAAGACGTCTTCCAAGTTATCTATCAGTTTCTGTTGAGCTTTGGCTTTTCCCATTATGGCTGGCATCTCCTTCTTCAAATGGCTGATGATGCACGCATGTATCTTTGCAGCTCTTGCTCTTTTCACAAACTCGTTTATCTGTTATACCACAAAGAAGACTGTTAGATCCAATCCGAGGGGGAGGAAGTGAAAGAAGAAAGGTTCACACTCACTCGACGGTCACAAGCTTTCTTTGGAATGTCTTTCAGATCAGCGAGAAGGTCATCTTGCTCCTTTTCAAACAATTCTCTCCCAATTGGACCAGTTGCAGCTTCATTAATGGGTTTATCACTGAACGAACTGTAGCAGGCAAGCAAACAAGATCATCAAAACATAAACCTCAGTTTCAAACCGCTTTTTGTCTACCAACAAGTTGAAGAAACAGGTCCACTTACCCAATGTAGACACGGGCAACCTCAGGAGTATTGAGAACTTTCCCAAGTGACCACATGAGAGCACCATATACTCTCATTAGCTGTACAACATTCAGAGACAGAATCAGAACATGGAAAACAACCAAAGGAGCGTGTGAAAGAAGGAATCGATAAAAGATTGGGGCGTCAACCTGCTGAGTGTCCACTTGGTCAGCCTTATTCAGAACAACGCGGATCTTGTCGTCATGACCTCGTAAAGATGAAATAACCCGCTTGAACTCATCGCTCACATCCAGCTTGTGTGGATCGAACAGGAGGAGGATGAGATCACACTTAGAGGCGAACCATGATGTAACACCAGTGAAGTCATATGCTCGCTGTGTCCGTTGCTTTTCCCCTGATAAAACTCCAGGAGTGTCGACAAAAGTTACGTGCTCCAGCAGCTTCAATAAAGAGGAATGAATCAACAATTATCAGTAAATAAGAAAATATAAAAGATCAATCTCCATTGGGATGCATATGAGATTAGACATACAGGGTGAGGCATTTGAGAACATTCAAACTTCGACAAAAAGGCAGTCCCAAAAGTTGTAAGACCACTGAATGGCATATCTGCTTGAACCGCTACTGTGTTCCCTGGAATGCTTCTTTCATCAGGTCCAGACTGTGAAACACAATAAACAGATCGAAGGGTGACTTCGTGCAAGGTGAAAATGAAACAACCTAGCAACTATTGTTAACCACAGAGTTAAAACTTAATGTGTACTATTCCCCACGAAAACCAAATGTTTAGCAGGAGATGATGATGCATCATAGTTTTAAAGGGACTAATACGTCCTACCACAAATGAAAGCATCGGTAAACTACTAATTAACATACCATGACAACAACAAATCTGTCAGTAGTTGGTTCTGGTCCAATATGAGCTCCTGAAAAGTATGATAATTAATACGTTACAAGAATCTGTTTTATAGCTTAGCATTGACATGTTTGTATCTCTTTTTAAACAATGAAACTAATAAGTCCCAAAAGGAGGAGAGAGGATGGATAACTTGCCTGGATAACTAGATTTAAGCAAATGCTTAATGAATGTTGTTTTTCCTGTGGAGTACTGACCCAGAAGCATTACCATGGGTTTTGCATCGAAATCACTATTGGTCTAAGCAAAACACAAGTAATTAGTTCAATGATCAATATAGTTTCCAACTCAATAACATTCGGAACTTATATAACAACTATCTCGAATTAATACTATGAGAGTACCAATAAGCGATGACTTACCAACAAAGGGGATACAAAATCGTTGAACTGATAAGCAACTTCGAGTGGCTTCAGCTTCTGAATGTACAACCTCTTCAGGCCATCGACTATAGATGTTACGGAGGACAGCGAAATCTGAGAACAAGATACTCAGTTAACACAAAGAGTAGATGTAAATGAACTAAACCAGAAGTTAGCAGCTAAGAAAAAAAACTCGACTTTAACTCCACCAATAATTTTTTGGATACATAATAAAGAGTAGGTACGAAGAATGACCATCAAAATAGATATTACTAAATATGGTAAGGCAATAAATGGTTGGCGGTAAAATAGACTAAAGTTGGAGCAAAGCAAACCTTTTTTGAAGATTTTGAAGAGAACCAATGAGCTGTGAGTGATGCATCTGCAGAAGGACTACCTGAACAAATTAAAACCAACAAAATGAGGTGTAAAACTACTCCCTCTGTTTTTTAAAGATGTATGTTTTAGGAATTTTTTTTGTTTCAAAAAGATGTATTTTTCATATTTTCAATGTAATTTTTGTCAACTAATTATGAATAATTGTGAATCTCAAAAACATTAATTGCATTTCTTGAAATTTTATTGGTTTAGAAATATAGAAAATATAAAATAACAAAAAACTATGCACTAATAAGTAAATTTTAATATGTTTTATTAAAAAGTGTGAAAATCTCAAAACATGTATTATTTAAAAACAGAGAGAGTACAAAACATAAAACCGTTGGGTCTAGTATAACGAGATTCTTTGTACCATTCACAGTAAGATCACTGGACTTTGATGATGAATGCTTCTTCTTCTGCATTAATTACATACACGAACAAGTTGTAAGTAACATTTATTTAAACCTCGAAAAGGAAAAAAAGAAGGACCAATACTAACCGCCATTAATACACCAAGACCTTCCATAACAGGAGGATTCATATTCTTGAAGTCAACTGCAATAATACGCCAGATAATCTCTTTCAGAAACAAGCATACTAAAAATGAAAAAAACTCAATGCTTTAGTCGTCACCAATCCATACCGTCGCTATGAAGAACGTCGTGGGATATCTCATGTCCAGTTTGAGCCAAAGAAACGAGCTACAAAAACAAACAAATAGAAATAAAGACTATAAAGAGGCAATCAATAAGTAAATAAGTAATCATTGAACCAAACCTGCATAGCAACAATGAACTCCTTGAAACCAAGATACCCTTGCCTCTTTGCATCTGCAATTGCCCACACCTAATCAAGAAAGTGTAAGTGAACTTGTTTGTTTCAATCACTAATTAAAAACCAAATCCACTTTACCTGCTTCAACTCTGGTCGAGGCAAATTCGACATGGAGAAGAACTTGATCGCATCGTTACCAGTAATGCGTCCATCTCCATCTGCTCGTTACACACAAGTTGTTATTTGAATAAAAGCGAATCGGTAGATTGAAGAAGCAGAGTGGCAAGAGAGATAAACCTGAATCGGCGAATTCGAACCATTCCTTGTAGATCAGTTGATTCTCCTTTGAACACGAACCAGCTGCCACGGAATCGATCTCCATTCTCCGATTACGTAACACCCAGAGAGAGAGAAAGCGGGTTCTGAGAGAAAGAGAATTAGCAAGCAATGCGAGAATTACTGACTCCCCCTATATTTTCCATAAAGTTGCATATGTTACCCAATACTATTGACTTGATCGTAGTAGCCCCACTTTTAATAGAGAGGGAATTTTAAAGATGGGTCATCATTACTAAAAAAATCTTCTTTTTTTTTTTGCCAACATGTTAAAATCCCAAATACAGCTTCTTACACCTAAAACTAGGTTATAAAATTATATTTAATAATTGAAAATCAGTAACTATAACATATATATAACTAAATTTGTGTACGCACATAAGTAAAAAATAGACATTCTTATTTATTTACAATCGTTTTTCTACTTTATATGATATATAATTAAATTTAAATGATATTAACATATATAGTATATTTGTTGTATGGCTATCTATTAAACGATGTTTTTTATTCATATAATTTTATGATCATTTGTATCTTCTTGTAAAAAACATTAAATCAATGATGAGAAAAATTTCACTTTTGGATATTTAATAGTTTTAGAATCTATAAAATGTGTAAAGTTTAAAATTTAAATATTAGATTCACTGTGTTTTCAAATCTTTTATAAAAAGAAAATCTTGTTTATAGAGAATTTTGAAATTAAAA
>NW_026615442.1:0-63588 GCF_000801105.2 Raphanus sativus | reverse complement strand
TCCGAACAGGCTAATCTGGAATCATCTGGATAGAAAGTGGGATATCTTCTTACTCACAACTCCTATGAGATTTATTCAACTTCCTGGTTATTCTCCACTGATTAGTGGTTCCCAATCAAGCTTCTTACATATTGGTTCATCCTGGTTTGATAAGAATCATGAAGATAATGGCATATTTCCGAACAGGCTAATCTGGAATCATCTGGATAGAAGGTGGGATATCCTCTTGCTCACAAACTCTTATGAGATTTATTCAACTTCCTGGTTATTCTCCACTGATTAGTGGTTCCAATAAAGCTTCTTAGATATTGGTTCATCCTGGTTTGATAAGAATCATGAAGATAATGCCATATGTCCGAACAGGCTAATCTGGAATCATCTGGATAGAAGGTGGGATATCTCTTGCTCACAACACTTATGAGATTTATTCAACTTCCTGGTTATTCTCCACTGATTAGTGGTTCCAAATAAAGCTTCTTAGATCGTGGTTCATCCTGGTTTGATAAGAATCATGAAGATATTGCCATATGTCCGAACAGGCTAATCTGGAATCATCTGGATAGAAAGTGGGATATCTTCTTACTCACAACTCTATGAGATTTATTCGACTTCCTGGTTATTCTCCACTGATTAGTGGTTCCAAATAAAGCTTCTTAGAATCGTGGTTCATCCTGGTTTGATAAGAATCATGAAGATATTGCCATATGTCCGAACAGGCTAATCCGGAATCATCTGGATAGAAAGTGGGATATCTCTTACTCACAACTCCTATGAGATTTATTCAACTTCCTGTTATTCTCCACTGATTAGTGGTTCCAATCAAGCTTCTTAACATATTGGTTCATCCTGGTTGATAAGAATCATGAAGATAATGGCATATGTCCGAACAGGCTAATCTGGAATCATCTGGATAGAAAGTGGGATATCTTCTTACTCACAACTCTATGAGATTTATTTAACTTCCTGGTTATTCTCCACTGATTAGTGGTTCCCAATCAAGCTTCTTAGATCATGGTTCATCCTGGTTTGATAAGAATCATGAGATATGCCATATATCCGAAAAGGCTAATCTGGAATCATCTGGATAGAAAGTGGGATATCTTCTTCCTCACAATCCTATGAGATTTATTCAACTTCCTGGTTATTCTCCACTGATTAGTGGTTCCAATAAAGCTTCTTAGATCGTGGTTCATCCTGGTTTGATAAGAATCATGAAGATATTGCCATATGTCCGAACAGGCTAATCTGGAATCACCTGGATAGAAAGTGGGATATCTTCTCTCACAAATCCTACTAGATTTATTCAACTTCCTGGTTATTCTCCACTGATTAGTGGTTCCAAATAAAGTTTCTTAGATCGTGGTTCATCCTGGTTTGATAAGAATCATGAAGATATTGCCATATGTCCGAACAGGCTAATCTGGAATCATGGATAGAAAGTGGGATATATTCTTCCTCACAACTACTATGAGATTTGTTCAACTTCCTGGTTATCTCCACTGATTAGTGGTTCCCAATCAAGCTTCTTACATCGTGGTTCATCCTGGTTTGATAAGAATCATGAAGATATTGCCATATGTCCGAACAGGCTAATCTGGAATCATCTGGATAGAAAGTGGGATATCTTCTTACAACTCCTATGAGATTTATTCAACTTCCTGGTTATTCTCCAGTGATTAGTGGTTCCAATAAAGCTTCTTCTTACATCGTGGTTCATCCTGGTTTGATAAGAATCATGAAGATTTTGCCATATGTCCGAACAGGCTAATCTGGAATCATCTGGATAGAAAGTGGGATATCTTCTTACTCACAACTCCTATGAGATTTATTCAACTTCCTGGTTATCTCCACTGATTAGTGGTTCAAATCAAGCTTTTAGATATTGGTTCATCTTGGTTTGATAAGAATCATGAAGATAATTGCATATGTCCGAACAGGCTAATCTGGAATCACTGATTAAAGTGGTATCCCAATCAAACTTCTATGAGATTTATTCAACTTCCTGGTTATTCTCCACTGATTAGTGGTTCCAAATCAAGCTTCTTAGATCGTGGTTCATCCTGGTTTGATAAGAATCATGAGATATTGCCATATGTCGAACAGACTAATCTGGAATCACCTGGATAGAAAGTGGGATATCTTCTTCCTCACAACTCTATGAGATTTATTCAACTTCCTGGTTATTCTCCAATGATTAGTGGTTCCCAATCAAGCTTCTTAGATATTGGTTCATCCTGGTTTGATAAGAATCATGAAGATAATGGCATTTTTCCGAACTGCTAATCTGGAATCATCTGGATAGAAGGTGGGACATCTTCTTGCTCACAAACACTTATGAGATTTATTCAACTTCCTGGTTATTCTCCACTGATTAGTGGTTCCCAATCAAGCTTCTTACATATGGTTCATCCTGGTTTGATAAGAATCATGAAGATAATGCCATATGTCCGAACAGGCTAATCTGGAATCATCTGGATAGAAGGTGGGATATCTTCTTGCTCACAACACTTATGAGATTTATTCAACTTCCTGGTTATTCTCACTGATTAGTGGTTCCAAATAAAGCTTCTTAAATCGTGGTTCATCCTGGTTTGATAAGAATCATGAAGATATTCCATATGTCCGAACAAGCTAATCTGGAATCATCTGGATAGAAAGTGGGATATCTTCTTACTCACAACTCCTATGAGATTTATTCGACTTCCTCTTATTCTCCACTGATTAGTGGTTCCAAATAAAGCTTCTTACATCGAGGTTCATCCTGGTTTGATAAGAATCATGAAGATATTGCATATGTCCGAACATGCTAATCCGAATCACCTGGATTGCAAGTGGGATATCTTCTTACTCACAACTCCTATGAGATTTATTCAACTTCCTGTTTATTCTCCACTGATTAGTGGTTCCAATCAAGCTTCTTAACATTTGGTTCATCCTGGTTTGATAAGAATCATGAAGATAATGGCATATGTCCGAACATGCTAATCTGGAATCACCTGGATAGAAAGTGGGATATCTTCTTACTCACAACTTCTATGAGATTTATTCAACTTCCTGGTTATTCTCCACTTATTAGTGGTTCCCAATCAAGCTTCTTAGATCATGGTTCATCCTGGTTTGATAAGAATCATGAAGATATTGCCATATATCCGAACAGGCTAATCTGGAATCACCTGGACAGAAAGTGGGATATCTTCTTCCACAATGAGATTTATTCAACTTCCTGGTTATTCTCCACTGATTAGTGGTTCCAATCAAGCTTCTTACATCGTGGTTCATCTGGTTTGATAAGAATCATGAAGATATGCCATATGTCCGAACAGGCTAATCTGGAATCACTGGACAGAAAGTGGGATATCTTCTTCCTCACAACTCTAGATTTATTCAACTTCCTGTTATTCTCCACTGATTAGTGGTTCCAAATAAAGTTTCTTAGATCGTGGTTCATCCTGGTTTGATAAGAATCATGAAGATATTGCCATATGTCCGAACAGGCTAATCTGGATCACTTGGATAGAAAGTGGGATATCTTCTTCCTCACAACTTCTATGAGATTTGTTCAACTTCTGGTTATTCTCCACTGATTAGTGGTTCCAATCAAGCTTCTTACATCGTGGTTCATCCTGGTTTGATTAGAATCATGAAGATATTGCCATATGTCCGAACAGGCTAATCTGGAATCACCTGGAATAGAAAGTGGGATATCTTTTTTACAACTCTATGAGATTTATTCAACTTCCTGGTTATTCTCCAGTGATTAGTGGTTCCCAATCAAGCTTCTTACATCGTGGTTCATCATGGTTTGATAAGAATCATGAAGATTTTGCCATATGTCCGAAAAGGCTAATCTGGAATCATCTGGATAGAAAGTGGATATCTTCTTACTCACAACTCCTATAAGATTTTATTCAACTTCCTGGTTATTCTCCACTGAATAGTGGTTCACAATCAAGCTTTTACATATTGGTTCATCCTGGTTTGATAAGAATCATGAAGATAATGGCATATTTCCGAACAGGCTAATCTGGAATCAGTGATTAGTGGTTCCCAATCAAACTTCTATGAGATTTATTCAACTTCCTGGTTATTCTTCACTTATTAGTGGTTCCCAATCAAGCTTCTTACATCGTGGTTCATCCTGGTTTGATAAGAATCAATTAGATATTGCATATGTCCGAACAGACTAATCTGGAATCACCCTGGATAGAAAGTGGGATATCTTCTTCTTCACAACTCCTATGAGATTTATTCAACTTCCCTGGTTATTCTCCAATGATTAGTGGTTCCCAATCAAGCTTCTTACATATTGGTTCATCCTGGTTTGATAAGAATCACCTACATAATGGCATATTTCCGAACTGTCTAATCTGGAATCATCTCGATAGAAGGTGGGACATCTTCTTGCGCACAACACTTATAAGATTTATTCAACTTCCTGGTTATTCTCCACTGATTAGTGGTTCCCAATCAAGCTTCTCACATATTGGTTCAACCTGGTTGTGGGAACCGAAATTCGCACCGTCAATATTTCGTATATTTTAGGAAAGTAGGAAAACCCTAATTTCCCAGAGGTCCCGGATTTTTGAGAAACCACACGTCAAGCAATCAGAACATGACAATAACCGAAAATAAAATATAAATCGTAAAAAAAGAGCAAGAAGGATTTTTATTCCGAATCTGCGTATGAGCGTAACAACAACAGGATAACGTGCTTCGGCTACGAGAGCTGTCGGCGAGATCCTAGTTCTAATACCCGAAGGTGGCTAAACCTAATTGAGTCGCAGCTCGAAAAACAAAAACGGAAAGTTGCCTAAAATGCTCTAAGTGCTAAGGTTCTCTGGAAAAAGTGATGCCTCTATGCCTCTCGCCTTGAACTCCTTATATACTCCCTCCAAGGTCGGTTTACGCTTCCCCCTTTTGCCCTTAAGCCGTCATAGTCGAAAAATGGGAATATTCCATTTTTTCTGATTTTCATGATTATCTGCGGAAAGTTTCCATTTTTTCCGCGGAAACTGATGCTTATCCTCCAAGCATAAACCGTCATAAGGTTTATGGGTTTTTAAGAAATCGTAAGTCGGCTTTGAATCAAGGTTAGGACCTTCTTGGGCCCTGTTTTTGATTTGAGACGTTTTTAACGATATCTCCGATAAGGTTAAGTTTCCGCGGTTTTATCGTAAACCAAACAGACGATTCCATTTGATCGAGATATCAAGAAACGGATAGTCGTGAGTTGCGGAGAATGGCTATACGGATAGTCGAGAATGCATAGTTTTACGTCGTATCGTCGTTTCAGAAGACTTCGGACGTTTCGGAGAATGATCGATGTACGAACGCTCGATCGCTATAGCGACCGAGCGTGGTCTCGTGATCCGTTCGCTATAGCAACCGAGCTCTTGTCCGTGACCCGATCGCTATCGCGATCGGGTTTGTGCCGTAAACTGTGGTCCGTTGTCCGAGCGTTTGAAACCATCGCGAAGCTACGATTCTCTTAGGATGCTTGCTTGCGGATGTTCGGACCTTTGATAACAATGTTCCGTTTGATTTAAGAAATCGTTCTTTTCTTAAATCGCTGATTTCTCAAGTCGTTGATTAAGAAATCGCTAATTTCTTAAGCCGTTTGTTAAGAAATCGTTAAGTCGTTGATTAAGAAATCATTGTTTTAAGAAATTGTGATTTCTTAAATCGTAGATTAAGAAATCGTCGTTTTAAAGAATCGTCGTCTTAAAACAAGATTTCTCCGCAAATTTTTCGTATATGCTTTTCTTTTCCGAAAAACCGTAAAAAATTCTTAAGTAAATAATTTTTAACGGAAATTTGGATGCCGACTTTGCCTTGTCCGATTTCGACCCCAACAGTTAGCCCCCCAGTGCGGTAGAATCGTGGGTTGACGAGATTCTGTCGTATGGTTTGGCGAGTTTAGGCGAGTTTTTAGGCCAAGTTGGTATCCAAAAGTCCGAACTTGAATAGTAAATCCTGAAGTTTATAAAAGAGGGGGTAACTCTTTCATTTTTACTCACCCATCTTTCATAAGACTTTCTTTGAAGAATCCTCTCAAGAAACGAAAAATTTCTTTTAGAAAGAAAATCCTTCACCAATATGTCAAAGTTGTTTCGAAGCGGAAAGAAGTCTTCTAAGAAGAAGACTCCCGTGAATTCTTCTCCCGATTGCAATCAGGATGAAGAGCTCCGCGTCCCGAAAGTCGAGTTCGAGTTTCCTCCGAATGCGGCTGAATGTGATGCGTATTGGAAAGCGAGTAGTGATCGAATCAAACGTCCTGGAGAAGAAAAGTTTCCGATCTCGCGGTTGAGTTCTGGATTCCTAAGATCGGAGAAAGCGCCGACCATCCTCCGGAAGGCTACTTCACGTGCTACGAGGCCTTTTTGACGCGCTGCCGTCTTTGGTTTCCGATTCCTGAGATTATTGTCCTTGTACTGGACCAATTTCAGGTTTCGTTAAACCAGCTGAACCCTACGAGTTTTGAGATCCTTATCGGTCTCGTAATTCTGTGTTACGAACGCGGCCTATCCCTCACTGCCGACCATTTTGAGGCACTTCTGCGGGTGCAATACAACAAGGAGTCGGCCTCCTGGCGACTGACTCCTCGTACCATGATGCTGGTAGTAAGGGGAACTATTTCCAATTTTAACAATTGAATACAATTTTTCTTCTACATCCGACTCAACGCTGCGTCCGTCGCGGAGGAGTTCATTCAGATGTTCCGGATGGTTCCGAATCCCCTTCCGCATATTAGCGTGATCCATCCCTAGCCTAGGGACATTATTGAGGTGAGAGACGCGCTTAGGAGCGGCGATCATTGGTGGACCAGTTTTACCCGTCGGACTGTTCGGAAGGCGATCTGAATGGTCCACTCCGATTTCGAGGCGGAAGGTGATATAGATTTTGCTCCCGTCGAACATCTCCCGGAACGTATCCCGACGGAACGCATCCCGGTTGAGAGATCGCCTGGGTTGCCGTCTAAGGACAAAGACATCGAGGTCGAGGATCACGATTTTCCCGTCGACGATTCTCCACTTCCGGGATGGGATACGTCTCTTGGCTTTGGCGATGGGAGCGGTTCGAGCGACGCGCCAATTCTCAACTTTGACGACTTCTTTGCCGGTCTTCCTGATCATCCTAATCCGTTCCCCTTTGTGGAGGAAACGGAGAGGCCCGAAGTATTGGCAGAGACTTCTCGCGTGGTAAACGGGGTTAGTCTTTACTTCTTCTTACATTCTCCTTATTATCCAATCGTATTTTTATTTTGATAAAAATTAAAATTCTATTTTCGAACTTCGCAGGCGATGAACCATCTCGGCTCGGAGTTTGTGGATAGCCAGAGAGAGTCGAGGATCTGGCGCTTCAAAGCGGAGAAGAACGCGAATGATTTGGCACGACTCCAGGAGGAGACCTTAGAGCGGAATTTAAGGGCGGCCCCCGACCATGCCAGAGAGATTCGCCGAGCGAGGAGGCATGCCAAACGGGAGATTGCCGCTGAGATGCAGAATCGGGCGATGCGATTCCATGAGGAGTATTACAATCTCCGGGCAGCCGATGCCGCGGTAGGCGATTTTCGCGAGTGTCGCGGATCGGTTGGAGCTCTCACGAGGACTCAGCAGAGGGATTATGTTTACAAAGAGGAGTTGAGCCTTATGCAGGGTGGCATGAAGGATAATGTTCATGCCGAGTCGCTTGTTCCCCCCATCGAGGGAAGGATCTGGGAACTCTGGGAGCCGATCCCAGTTTCTCCTGACACGGTGGAGGTTGTGACCGAAGCGGAGGGAGGTGAGGATGAGGTGACTTATCCGACAGAGTTCGGGACTTCGTCGTCGGACGATTTTATCCTCTACTGAATTTGTCGGGAAAATGCTTTTCCCTTATCTTTGTATTTCCGTGGCCGAGTGTGGCCATTTTATCTGTTTATGCCGTGACCGTAGTAGGTTGTGTGTTTTTATGTATTTCGGGACTGGCCTTTTACGGCTTTGAATCCCTGCCGGCTTTGCGCGGCTTTTTATAAATATGAAGTAAGTTTTTCGATAATTTATGTTTTGTGGTCTGATTTATACTTTCGCCAAGTATAGAGGGTAGAACGCGAGTAGTCATTTCGTATTCTAACTCTTAATTCGTCGCTTGGTCCGTATGCTACTTTTTAGCGAGCGTTTTAGGTGTAAGCGATAAGAGACATGTTTTGGGATCTCGTATTTGATACTATGTCCGTGAGATGTTAAGTGCCAGCAAGGCTGGGCTTACGGCAAGACCTAGGTCTACTCTCAGCTTTAAGGCTATGCGATGACTGATCGGCTTCCGTTTTTCCTGTTTGTGATTTTGACCTGATTCGTACCATTTTAAAACCGCGAAGTGTTATCGGCTTATATGATTTGTCTGGGTATGAACCGAGCTACTTCCTTTACGAAGTGCTAGACGAAATTTCGATTTTCTTGTATAGCGCGCTATGGTATCTTGGTCGGATGTTAGAGGATCTTGTGAAAAGATCTGACTACGAATTTGTTTAAGTGAAACGTTTATGTGTTTGCCCGTCGGGGCCAATCGACAGGTTTGTTTTCGTTTTTAAAGTCGCGGAGGGATTATTTCAATGGTTGTTTTAAAGTCGCGGACGGATATTTTGATAAAATGTTTAAAGTCGCGGATGGACTATTTTGATGGAATGTTTAAAGTCGCGGATGGACTATTTTGACGGATGATACGAACTAAATATCTTCAGTAAAACTGCGACGTCTCGCGTTTTCTTGAGGATACGTTTTTTGTTTTCTGGAATGTTTAGGAATCGATAGATTGAGAAAGAGAATTTTATTGAAAAAGTTTCGAAAATTTCGAATACAAGTGCGGGGTTTTTTGACCTTTTGTGGGAGTATACGAGTATACGCACCTACTCCCCCCCCCCTTTTTGGCGAAGGGGATAGCTGAACTCGCCGGGTTTCGACGAGCTGCCTACGTACCTATTTCGAGGATCAAGCCATCTCGTAGTTATGTTTGTGTCGCGAGTGTGTTTACTCGTCGGTTGGTTGTGTCGACCGCTTTAGTCGCGGGGTCGACGTTTTCCTCGGGATTTTTCTCTTCCCGCTGAGTTGTGACGTTGTCTTTGGAATCGGGGACGGTTCCGATCTCCGAATCCGTTTCCGCCGGAGACGTCGCTGTGCCCTTTTGTCGGGGTATCTTCGGCGGAAGGCTGGGTTCGCTTGCGTTTAACAGTGGAGGTCGTCATGATCTGCCTTAACTTATGCTCCGCTAGAAAACAAAATCGCGACTGTTTTTGACAACCCAGATTGCGGCGACACCAGTCCTGGTTGGGAATTTGACGCCCAAGTGGTAAGTCGAGAGAACGGTCTTCATGGCGTTTAGCCATGGAGTTCCCATGATCGCGTTGTAAATAGCCGGGCTATCTACCACCGCGAAGTCAACTATCTTGGTGACGTTTTTTGCTATGACGGGTAGTTGAATGGATCCCAGGGTCATGGACGTTTGTCCGGAGAAACCCGTGAGCGGTTTTGGTACCGGAGTGACTTCTCCGAGCTTGACGCCCATCCTTCTTAGGGTATCGCGGAAGATTAGGTTTACCGTGCTTCCGGTGTCGATGAATATTCTTGCAACTTCGAGATCTCTTATTACGAGATCAATGACCAAGGGGTCGCAGTGAGGCTGGTCGATTCCGCAAGCCTCTTCTTCCGTGAACGTGATCGAGGCGTTCTGCCCGGTCCGAGGAGGACACCGTGGGGGATACTTCACAGTTGACTAGGCTTTCCATTGGTAGGCTTTGATGGCCGAGACCGAGTCCTTGCAGTATTGGGATCCTCCCATGATCATGTTCACCCTCCTGCGGGAGTTATCATTCCCCCTATCGTCCGGTCTTCACTCGCATTTTTCCCCGGCCTGATTTCTCGGCGACGAGTTTTCCGCGGGAGGATTCTTGTTGGTTTTTGGCGGACGGTCGAAGTCGAGGATTAGATACTTAATGCTGGTTACTCCAGAGAGTTCTCCAGCAAGCAGCTTCGCGGCCAGCCTTGCCCCTACGACTTTGCAGTTAGCCGTGGAGTGACCTTCGGTCTGATGGAACTCGCAGTATACGTTTTTGTCGTAACTCTGGTTATGATTCCACGTATTTCCTGAAGTCCTGCCCTGCTCCGGATTGATTGCGTAGTTGTGCGCGCCTTGGAGTTCTTCCCCCTCGTGATGGACGTATTTGTCGTTACGAGAGGTTTTCTTCTTTGATTTTGAATCCACGTCTTTCGAAGAGTTCCTTGCCGGCTTATGTTTTTGCGACAGGACTTTCGTCTCTTCTTCGATTATTATGTAATCTGAGGCTTTGTGGAGGGCGTCCTGGATTGTGCGAGGTTTCTCGAGCGTTATCCACTTTCTAAACTTTGACTTGTACCAGAGCGCCTTCCTGAGCGCGTCGATGGCGATTTTGTCGCTGATTCCGCTGACCTTCGCCATGATCAGTTTGAAACAGCTTATGAACTCTCGGAGGGACTCGCCCTCTTCCTGGGTTAAGCTCCAGAGATCGACATCAGAAGTTTCACTATCGATGAACATAGAGTACTTGAGGAGGAATTCCGATGCGAGTTGGCGAAAGCTTCTGATGGAGTTTCGCTTCAACCGGGAGAACCATTCGAGCGCCGCACCTTCTAGATTTTCGACGAACAGGAGACAGTAACCAGCGTCTTTCTCGCTTTCTCTAAGCCTGGCTCTTCCCATAGTGATATGGAACGCCTGGAGATGCGCCTTTGGATCGGTCGTACCATTATACATCGGTATCTTGAGCTTTCCCGGATTAGACACCTTTGTCTCGGAGATTCGCGCGGTGAAGGGAGTCTTGCGAGCCACCTCGAGCAGCCTATCGATTTCTGGGTCAGCACTCGTGGCGTGGTGGATCTGCGATTTCACGGCCCTTACTTCCGCGGCGGTTTTGGTGATGTATTCGCGGAGATCGCGTATGTCGGGATCCTCTCCAGCGGTTTTCCGAGCTTGTCGGCGTTCGCGGCGAGTAATCTCGGTTTGCCTTTCGGCAAGTTCCTCCTGTTCGACCCAATAGAGGTTTTCCTCTTCTTCCGTCATGGGTTTGTGTTACAGGCTGGAAACCAGGCTGCAAACTAGTGGCTTTGAGACTAAGATTCTGGTCGATTTTGGTACTGGTTTTGTAAGGACTTGATGCTTGGATCAAAACTGCTCAAAACTGTACCTAAAACAAAAGAAACTTTTTATGAGTTTTATAGTTTTATAAAAATGAAGAACAGGAAGTAAAACTATGAAAATAAAATAAGAACAGAAACAGAGATGATTTTTATGGATTTTTTTTTATTTATAAGATGAATCAAACAAAAGATGCAAACAGAAATAAAAACAAGAGAAATAAAAAGGGATAGAGATGGTGATGGAATCTGTTGCTGGATGTGTGTCTCTCTCAACAGATCAGTGGATGGATGATGAGTAGAAGATTGGATTGGCCTTGCTGGATGTGTATCTCTCTCAAGGCAAATCGTTGGGGGGATTGATGGGATGAAGAATCGCCACAAGGTTGGTGGTTGGAGCTTGATAAGATTCAGGCTGCTCTCACACTAGAAAGACTTAGGTTTTTCTTTGCAAAGGCAAAACAAATTTCATAAAAGACTTAGAGAGCAAAAATCGCCCACCACACATAGTTATATAGCCATCCCTTTATTGGGTTTCAAGATGGCAAAAAGGCCTAAACAAATGGCCAACTCTCAAATAAAATAAAAGGCTGACAAATGCCCAACGTATTAAACCAAAATAAAATTAAAATAAAAATAGAAAACCGGTTGCTGGTTGAGATGCCTAAACCAAAGCTCATAGTATGCTTGCATGTTGCCTCATTAAAACCTTATCGGGAAAACCCAGTGGGACAAAACCCGATGAAGGAAAAAGAGTACAACACATACTACTTACTTTGGTGGTCGGCTATATCTCTGAACCGGAAGCAATTTGGTCGGTTGGATTGGAGATTGATTCTGAACCAAGGTTGAATGTGGAGATGATGAAACCGGATTGGTTCTGGTGGAGTGATCTGAATTGGATTGGACCGGCTGAGTCTTGAACTTCAATTGAACCGGCTTGGTCTTGTATCTTCAATTGGACCATCTCTTCAATCAGTAGCTGGTTCTGGCCGGTTTGCCCATCTTGATCTAGGATTTGTTGGACAGCCTTGGAGAACCCTTCCCTTATCGCCCTGGTTCCACTCCTAGTGGTCGGACCACGCCTAATTATGGGAACCTCTACTTGGATGGCCTCATCAGTTTGTCGAACGGAGAGTTCTACCGAGCCGAACGGCTGCGGGTTCTCCTTGGATGGACGTCGGCATCTTCGTCGGAGTCATCGCTGAGCTCCAAGTCGATACGCTCGACTTCATCCACCTCAGTGTCCTTTTAGGACGGCGGAGGTTTTTCCGAGTTGCCTTTTGCGACAGGGGATGTTTCGCTAGGTTTTGTCCGGAAGGATGTTCCTGCGAAGTTCCAGGCCTATCGTGTGGGGTCGCGAACTCGAGTCTCCTGCCGCGGAGTTTCGTGGCTCCGCGAGGGAGGACTGGGCGGGACCTTGCCGTTAAGGTTTGAACCTGTTTGGTCAGGGTTCCCACGAGTTTATCCTGCTCTTCCGACCTCTTTTCATAGGCGGAAAGCAGCTTTTTGAACTCATAGAGCGGCGCGGCGTTAGCAGATGCGTTGGCCGCGGAAACATCCGCTGCGGGAGTGTTCAAGACGTCCTTGGGTGCTCCGTTTAGAGGAGTTTGCAAGTTCGCTGAATCGTCGTTAGTCATGTCTGGTTGAGCGTGAGCTGGTCGTGAGTAAGATTGATCCGTACACCCTCCTTCTAGTGCCAAACTGTGGGAACCGAAATTCGCACCATCAATATTTAGTATATTTTAGGAAAGTAGGAAAACCCTAATTTCCCAGAGGTCCCGGATTTCTGAGAAACCACACGTCAAGCAATCAGAACACGAAAATAACGGAAAATAAAATATAAATCGTAAAAAAAAAGCAAGAAGGATTTTTATTCTGAATCTGCGTATGAGCGTAACAACAACAGAATAACGTGCTTCGGCTACGAGAGCTGTCGGCGAGATCCTAGTTCTAATACCCGAAGGTGGCTAAACCTAATTGAGTCGCAGCTTGAAAAACAAAAACATAAAAGTTGCCTAAAATGCTTTAAGTGCTAAGTTGCTCTGGAAAAGTGATGCCTCTATGCCTCTCGCCTTGAACTCCTTATATACTCCCTCCAAGGTCGGTTTACGCTTCCCCTTTTTGCCCTTAAGCCGTCATAGTCGAAAAAATGGGAATATTTCATATTTTCCGATCTTCATGATTATCTGCGGAAAGTTTCCATTTTTTCCGCGGAAACTGATGCTTATCCTCCAAGCATAAACCGTCATAAGGTTTATGGGTTTTTAAGAAATCGTAAGTGGGCCTTGAATCAAGTTTAGGACCTTCTTGGGCCGTTTTTTTTGATTTGAGACGTTTTTAACGATTTCTCCGATAAGGTTAAGTTTCCGCGGTTTTATCGTAAACCAAACGGACGATTCCTTTCGATCGAGAGATCAAGAAACGGATAGTCATGAGTTGCGGAGAACGGCTATACGGATAGTCGAGAATGCATAGTTTTATGTCGTATCGTCATTTCGGAAGACTTCAGACGTTTCGGAGAATGATCAATGTACGAACGCTCGACCGCTATAGCGACCGAACTTTGTCCGCAGCTCGGTCGCTATAGCGACCGAGATCTATCCGCAGCTCGGTCGCTATAGCGACCGAGATCTATCCGCAGCTCGGTCGCTATAGCGACCGAGTTCTATACGGAGCTCGGTCGATATAGCGACCAAGCCGTACCCGAGGCTCAGTCGCTATAGCGACCGAGCTCTGTTCGGAGCTCGGTCCCTATAGCGACCAAGCCTTGCTTGTGGCTCGGTCGCTATAGCGACCGAGCTGTAATTGTAGCTCAGTCGCTATAGCGACCGAGCGTGGTCTCGTGATCCGTTCGCTATAGCAACCGAGCTCTTGTCCGTGAGCCGATCGCCATCACGATCGGGTTTGTGCAATGGACTGTGGTCCATTGTCCGAGCGTTTGAAACCATCGCGAAGCTACGATTCTCTTAGGATGCTTGCTTGCGGATGTTCGGACCTTTGATAACAATGTTCCGTTTGATTTAAGAAATCGTTCCTTTCTTAAATCGCTGATTTCTCAAGTCGTTGATTAAGAAATCGCTAATTTCTTAAACCGTTTGTTAAGAAATCGTTGATTTCTTAAGTCGTTGATTAAGAAATCGTTGTTTTAAGAAATCGTTGATTTCTTAAATCGTTGATTAAGAAATCGTCGTTTTAAAGAATCGTCGTCTTAAAACAAGATTTCGCCGCAAATTTTTCGTATACGTTTTTCTTTTCCGAAAAACCGTAAAAAATTCTGAAGTAAATAATTTTTAACGGAAATTTGGATGCCGACTTTTCCTTGTCCGATTTTGACCCCAACAAACAAGAGGTAAAGCTTCGTGATAGCGAGGGGGAGAAAGCCGAATGGACACTGTACGTTGATGGGTCTAGTAAAGTAAGGGGCGCCGGTGTGGGATTGGTCCTAACCTCCCCCACGGGGAAATCAGCCTCAAGGGCCGTACGTTGCAACTTCAAAGCAACGAACAACGAAGCTGAGTATGAAGCTCTAATAGCAGGGCTTACGCTCGCCAAACAGATGGGGGTGGAAGATATCCAGGTCTTTAGCGACTCACAACTGATCATAAGCCAAGTCCAAGGAAACTATCAGGCGAAAGATCCGAGTATGATCAGATACCTATCTGTGGCTAAACGACTACTCGATAGGTTCCGACATTGTAAGCTCACCCAGATTCCAAGGCTGACGCTCTAGCTAACCTAGGGTCCGCCCTAGAGACTACAAGTCATATGAGCATCCCTCTACTGGTACTCCAATGGCCCGCGACCGAAAAGGAGATGGAACCTGAAGAAGTATCCGTGGTAGACGAAGGAGAGACCTGGATGACGCCCATCACCAACTACCTAAGGTATGACACCTTGCCTGAAGATCGAGACGAAAGTCGGAAGATAAGCCGCCAAGCTGCAAGGTATTGCTTTTCCGAGGGGAAACTATACCGAAGATCCTTTTCAGGACCCTATCTACGATGTCTTACCCCTAGAGAAGCCGCCAGAATATTAGAAGAGCTGCATGAAGGAGAATGTGGTTCCCACTCTAGTGGTCGGAGCCTGGTACTCAGAGCTAGAAGAGCAGGATACTATTGGCCAACCATGGCGAGGGACTCCCTCAAACAAGCCAAGCTCTATAGTCAATGCCAGAAGCACGCGCCAATATCCAACCTTCCACCAGAGAACCTCAAATCCCTAAGTTCTCCTTGGCTCTTCCGAAAATGGGGCATGGACATCGTAGGAAAGTTCCCTATGGCACCGGGGAAAAAGATTTTTCTCCTAGTCGTGACAGACTATTTCACCAAATGGGTGGAAGCTGAAGCACTAGCCAAGATAACGGATCTCCAAATCAGGAAATTCCTATGGACTAACGTGATCACCCGCTTCGGAACTCCCCATGAGATCTTCACAGACAACAGACCCCAGTTCACAAGCTACAACTTCCAAAAGTTCTGCAAGGAATGGAACATCAAGCTCTCCTACTCAGCACCACGACACCCTCAATCTAACGGCCAAGCAGAATCCACTAACAAGACAGTGGTGAACATGCTCAAGAAGCCCCTAGAAAACGCCCATGGGCGATGGGCAGAAGAGCTACACGGAGTACTCTGGGCCTATCGGACAACCCCGAAGACGACTACCCAGGAGACTCCCTTCTCCCTTGTCTATAGTGCTGATATGGTGATACCCACATAGGTGCACGTAAGGACCACGGTCTCTGAATTCCTCTCCCATGAGGAGAATAACGAGCTAATGTCCCTGAGTCTAGACCTACTCGACGAAAAGAGGTAGGTGGCCCGCCTTAGAAATGCATCCTACCAGTTGAAAGTCGCTAAGAGCTACAACAAAAAGGTCAGATCCAGAACCTTCCAGAAAGGAGACTGGGTCCTAAGGTGAGTCTGTGACCACACAAGGGACAAATCAGCCGGAAAACTCGCTCCTGGATGGGAAGGTCCCTATAAGGTAATAGAGGTGCAAGGGGCATGAGCCTATAAGCTGGAAGACATCGACGGCAAGGTCCAACCCAACTGCTGGAATGCCTTGCACCTCAAATTCTATCACTTCTAGAGTAAGATCCCCGGGTCAAGCTCTATATACTACTACTATTATTATGATATATTTAAGTACACTGGTTTCCTACTCCTATGTATGCGATAACGTCTCCAGACTAAGCTTATAAAATACATTATTAGTTACGGTTAAAGGGGTTATAGGAAGTCCACTGTACTTAAAGGGACATACTAGCTAGGTCAGGTCTTAAGGGATCTTAGACCTCAGCAAACCCTATATACACTAGTGAGACTACTCACATGGGTGTACGACATATAAGGAACGGGTCTGATCAACCCTATTACATTGTATGCACCTTGGGCCCTGCGTAAAGGCTATAAGTCCAAGAGTTACGTGGGGACAACCGTACTAGTACTACCCAAACCCTGTGTTAAAGACGCTACGAGCTAAATACACGCATGGGGCATGACGTACACTGCAAAGTACTGTAATCAGATGCTGACGGCTGATATGCAGGGAGCAAATGTGCGAAAATACCGGTTAGCACCAAAATTTAATACTTATCCAGACGTGGAAAGTAGTGTGTCTGGTGTGAAGTCGCTCCGCGGGGCAGGCCTATGCCAGACCATAGTAAGTCTGAGCGTGACCTTTTCTACAGAAAGGTAGAGTGCAGCATTGAGATTCACGAGAGTGGCCTATACCTCCGGGTGGCAGAGTGCGGTTTCTCAATAACAGATCGGTAGTGGTTCCCCCATGGGGAGCACAATACGATCACAAACCTCCCATAACGCATACGGTCTCAGTGTCTATGACGAACCTCAGGGTTCAATACGGCCTCAGGGTCTATATAATAACCACCGGGTTTAGTACGGCCTCCGGGTCTATAAAGTAACCTCAGGGTTCAATGCAGCCTCCGGGTCTGTAAGGAATCTCCGGATTCTAGATCACCTCAGGGTTGATCAAGGGCCTTCGGGTCTAACTGATCTTCGGATCTAGTAAGAACCCCAGGGTTCAAGGATCTTCGAATCCTAAATACCAACCTTCGGGTTTGCCAAGAACCTCATGGTTCAAAAGCATCAACCTCCGGGTTCAAGGTATCCATAGGGTTTAATCATGGTCCCCGGATCTAAAGATTAAATCCCAACACTCAGAGAACCTCAGGGTTCAATGAGCAAACCTCCGGGTTCAATAAAACGGCCTTCGGGCCTAGGTAAGGAGCCTCAAGGTTCAAGACCTTAAGAACTTCCGGGTTCTAAGGCTCAAGAACCTCAGGGTTCAAACCAAGCTAGAACTCTAGGGTTCCAAGTAAGGATCTTTCATTCCAAATCTAAAACTCAGGTTTTTAATAATGGATTACAAGGTCTAACGTTTTGCTGATCATTTTAGGATTCAATCAATATACTAACAGGATCTAGGTCCTAGACGTTGATATCCAATCAAGGGGTCAACCCCTACAAGGATCCACCCTTTACAACACGTCTACAAGCCTATCTAGACATTCCCGTGTTCTAAAGATATGAAAAGTGTTCGGCAAGGGCTATACCCCTGAATTATCGGCGCCACAAGAGGATCCCGATCCAAGACCCTAAAACTTCGCCCAGGAGATCGTGCTCAAAGGTCTTCTAAACCATTCCGAACGAAAGACGAACAAAAGCAAAGAGTATTATTCAACAATTCAAGGGACAAGAAAAGCATATGAAAAACACTGTTTTAGCAAGGACGGACTTCCCAAGGCCGTTATTACAAAAAGCTCGGATATCCTCTAAGGCCTGCCGCGCCTAGATGAAGGAATAGCTGGTTCATCTTCAAAGGAGGGAGGTTCAGTACCCTCGAATTCCGCTTCAGCCAAAACCACCGTCTTGTACTGAGAGAACTCCTTGTGCAAGTTCCATTTCTGGGCCTGTCCTTTGAGCCACTCTCTCATTACTTCCCAACGGGCGATGATCCTTGCACCGTTCACAGCCATGGTCGTCATATTTTTCGAAGTCTCCCCCTCCGTTTGAAGTTTAACGATAGTCTCCTCCAGCTCCTGCTTCTCTCGGCTCAATTGAAGCGATTCAGCTGAAGCAATTTCTACTGAACCCTCGATGGCCCGAACCTTTGCTTGAAGGTCCCTCAGCTCCATTTCCTTCGCAACACGCCTACTCTTCTCCTCAGACAATTGATGGGTTAATTACGAAATCTCATCTCGATTCATTGATGAACCCTCCTCCACTATTCGGTCCTTCAGATGATGCAAATCAGAAAGGACCTGCGTAGGAAAACAAGTCTTATAAACTGCGGACTCATAATAAAAGGTCCTATCCATATCTCACATGAAGGAGTTCGCCCTGGACCTGCTGAACAATCCCAGAAGAGTCCTTGTCCGAGGGAAGAGCCTGCATCCTCGCGAACACGTTGGCGTTCAAATCAGCCAGCACGTCAGACAACCCTCCGGATGAGTATCCAGTCAGCGACGGTCGCTGTGAACGCGTGCTTACACCTTCCCTAGGCATGCCGCCTCGTGACGGAGAGGAGTCGCCATCCCTCATTATCATCCTACGCTTGTTACCAGCAGTCACGGCTCCATCACCCGAAGCATTCTTACTGGATGAGTCCCTTCTTCCCGATATGGCATCCGTGGCCTTCATAAAAGCCACCATCGGATCTTCAGGATCTCCTTCCCTTTTGTCTTCTGAAAAAGAGATATTTCGCGAGTCATTAAGTGAAAGAGGGATACCTGTAAGTCGCGAAGAAATAACTTACCCCATAGCTTGCTACGGCGCAAGACCTCCAGACTAAGAAGATGGGTCACGCGGCGTTGCTCGAGGGGAAGCTTCCGTACCTGAAGAACATTACGTTCACCCTCGACGGGAGCTGAGTGAGTTCCCTCTAAAAAAAAAAAAAGAGAGGGGGAATGCGAATCAGATAGATTCCATCACCAGAACTCGTGAGAAGGAGCGTCTACTAAAACCCCTTACCTATGAAGTTCCACTGATAATGGGATCCTGGGAGATTCATAAAAACATATCTCTCTGGCCATTTCTTCACAAAAGCCAATCCCTTCCGATCAGTCTTGGGAAGTTCCTCGACTATGGGAAACCCCGATCTCGGACGAAGATGAAAACGCCCCTCGTGCCCATTGATCGGAGCCAGATGATAAGCAAAAAGTACTTCATTGACTCCGAAAGCCAGATTTTCTTCATCTCCAAGGTTCTGGATAGCTATGAGAATGCGCCAAGCTGGAGGATTAAGCTGAGATGGAGAAATATGGAAGTAGCTGCAGAGACTCGATATCAACGATGGTATGTCGCCTCTGAAGCCCGATTCGAAGAAAGCCTCATAGATAGCAATCTCCTCGGGCATACCACCGGAAGCCCGCTCTGATAGTCTGGGGACGCGAAGAACGACAGAAGAAGGAAGCGAATACTTTTTTCGCCAATCGCATAACTTGTCCTCCCTAACCGTTGATGCGGGACCCACTTGCGGAGATCCCGAAGAAACAAACGACAGGGGAGCTGGGCTCAAAGGATTTCGCACGTTTGTGTCACGGCGTGACGGTGGGCTGCTGGATCCGGATGACAAGGAGTTCACTCTCTTCTCCAACTCGCTCATTTCTGCCATTAAAAAGCTTCGGGAGTTGGCACGAGAAATGGCAAGATTCGGGGTTAAGGAGACGTTACACGAAAAAGAGAGTATATATATACAAAAAAGGGTAGAGAGCCGTTGGGAGTTCTTCTCGGAAAATCCGCCGATCCGATCTCGGAGTTCCCAAGACTGGGCTCGGGAAATTCAAATTCAAATGAACCCCGCTGCCCAGATCTCGGAGACGTGATCCTCGAATGGAAAGTGAGATCCAAAAATGAAGATTATAATAATTATGGACGATCCAAAGGATCTTTCAGCGATTGGGTCGAGAAATTCAAAGGCCTTCTTGAATCATATTTCCCAGCTACGGTCCCGGTCTTACCCACTGCAAGAAGATAAGGTGCCAAGGAGAAAACTACTAAGGCTCGAGAAAAACATGTTATCCCTTGATCTCCACGAGCAAATCAATGAATAAGGGGCAAACTGTTGGGGAAAAATATCCAGATATAAGTTTTCTCCAGCTTCCGGATAGGTCCTCGACTTCCAAATCCTTGCTCAAGAAGATACCAGGGATCGACCCCTGCCTTGGGTCCGACCCCTAGATCAGACCGACCCCTTGGAGCAAAATAGAAGTTTTCTACCTAAGGGGAAACTTCCATTTTTCCGATTATGGAAGAGTTATATTACTTGAAGCTGACATCTACAACTATAAAAGGGGAGCCCAAACCCTAGAATAAGGGATCGACTTTCGGAGACTAGAAGATTAGAGTTTAGGCGACTAGAACTAGGCTTTATACACCCAAACATTGTAGTCCCGATCAAAACACTCAATAACATCTTCTAGTTTACGATTTCTCTTGCTTTCATACTATCCTCTAGTGTTCCGTAGCACTTAAACGATCCTACACAAAAATACCCTAACACTCTCAACCTTCCCAGCACAGTGCGGAGATGCCTCTCATGGTCTTCCTTGCTCTTGGAGTATACAAGTATGTCATGTATAAAGATGATTACAAATTCATCCAAGAAGTCTCTGAAGAGACCATTCATCATCTTCATGAATGCTGCTGGTGCATTGGTCAGACCACATGGCATAACACAAACTCATAGTGGCCATACCTGGTTCTGAATGCAGTCTTCTTTACATCACTTGGTTCAATAGGGATCTGATGATACCCTGAAGCCAAATCAATCTTAGAGAACCACTTTGCTCCTTTTAGCTGATCCAACAGCTCATCTATCTGAGGCAATGGGTACTTATTCTTAATAGTAACCCTATTCAACCCTCGATAGTCAATACACAGCCTAAAGCTTCCATCCTTCTTTTTCACAAATAGGACTGGTGCTCCCCAAGGCGACACACTAGGGCGTATGAAACCCTTATCCAACAACTCCTCCAGTTGTTTCTTTAGCTCGGCCATCTCAGCAGGAGCCATGCGGTAGGGACTTTTTGACATTGGGGCCGTCCCTGGTTCCAGTTCTATTATGAACGGGTCAGCCCTATCAGGGGGAATGCCCTGTAGTGCCCGAAACACATCCTCGAACTCACTGACCAGCGGAATCCCGTCCGGGTCACAACCCCCAACAACCTCCTTAGTGGTGATTGTGGCTATATAAGTGATATATGGTGTTTTTCACATCATTGTATATATGTTTTCAATTGTTTCAAGTCACTAATTTGTGTCAGTCTAGTCCTTTTTGACCTTTTATAGGTCTGGAGTTAGTAGAAGAGAGAAGAGAAGGTGTCTGATGAAAAGATGTCCTTTTGGAGCAATCCTGCGGAGAACACTGAAGTAGAACAGTCCCGAGACTGTTCTCTCTCAAGCAGAACAAGCAGACGGAGTGATCCGGAGATTGTTCCCGACGAATATGGAAACTCCTATTTCGGGAATTAAAGCCCTGTTGCCCTAATCTCTTTTCTTCTGATTGGCGCCTCCATATAAGTATCGGGAATCATACTTTTGGATTCAAGCTTTTTGTAAGGGCGACGGCTCACTTCTTCATTCGAAGAACACCCTGAACCCTAGTTTTATTCTTCTTAATCTGATCATGAGTATTTCAGTTTCATCTGTTGTTCTTCACTACATCATGATTGAGTAGTCGACTGTTGATCTAGGGTGATAGAGTGCATTCGCGACTGAGCATAGATAGGTTATCATTTAGTAAATCTTCATTCATTCATTGTTTCATGCCTGCGTTAAACTGATCATCTAGCGTTTGATCCCAAGCATATCTGTGCATCAAAAGTGTAATAGGTTGCTAGATCCTGTATGAATGAGCACTGCATCCTTAGCCACACGAAAGTAGATGTTAAGGTGCATTGTGAACGAATCGGAGTCGATCATTAAGGTTCACCATCAGATCTCAGACCAAGCGACATCTTAGGAGCTGGGTCTGATCGGTGAAAGGATCAACTACACGACAGTGTGTTGCTCTATCCTGTTCTCCGAGTTCTAGATAGAACTGCATCGAACCTGAATAGTTGCTCGGTCGTGATTGAGATCACTCGCATTCAACCTACATTAACTCCTTTTAACTTGAATTCATCGCTTGTGCTTTTTACTTGTTCTCTACGTCACTTTTTAAACCAAATCATTATCTTCATTTTAGCTTGATTTCGAAACTCATAGAACTAGAGTGTAGACTGGTCCTCTGGATTTGAATCTCAAGTACTACAATTGCAACTGTTAACTTGGCAGTAGCAAGGATTCATTTTTAGTGTATCAAGTTTTGGCGCCGTTGCCGGGGACCAGATTTTTTACCTCTAATTTTCGGTTTCATATCTAGTCTAAGATATCTAACTCGTGTTTATTTCTTTGTTTCAGCTGATGATCCAGGTGCATGACCAGTAGACATACTCGGAGCAACGCACAAGGACCATTGCATCAGCTTACCAACGAAGAACTAGCGAGATTGGAACGACAGAACCGTCAACAGCCGAGATCTACGAACACCAATATGGGTGATCACCAGGATGATCTCACTGCTGCGTTTGCACTCATGCAACAGCAGATGCAGCAGATGCAGCAAACGATCCAAGCGCAGCAAGCTGCTGCCGAGCAAGCTGCTCTGAATGCTGCGAACCAGCAGAACCAACCGGAGGAAGTTGTCCAGATCGGCCAGAGAAACTTACTGCGCAATCTGCCTGCTACGCGATCTGCCATCAACCCTCCACCGTGCACTAGGCAAGACTTCGAGATCAAGCCAGCCTTGATAAGTCTAGTGCAAAGGAAGATCTTCAATGGACTTCCTGCTGAGATACCGATGGACCACATCGAGCACTTTGAGAAGATGTGTGGTTTCACTAAAGCGAATGGAGTACCACCCGATTACATCAAGTGTACTCTGTTCCCTTTCTCTCTTGATGGGAAAGCTGCTCGCTGGCTTGATTCCCTACCCACGGGATCACTCACCACTTGGGAACAAGTCCGAGAGGCCTTCTTAAGCCACTTCTACACGAAATCGAAGACGGCAGCTCTGAGACAGAAGATCGTGACCTTCAAACAGTTGGTGGACGAGCCGTTCTGCGATGCATGGGAGCGATTCAACGTCTACCGCAGAGAGTGCCCGCATCACGGTTTTGAGGAAGACTATCTGCTGGGAGTGTTCTACGATGGAGTAGGCTGGGAGTACAGGAACGCTTTGAACTCAGCCAGTAAGGGAGATTTCATGACCCAGTCCACTCAAGGTGCCTTCGAGTTGATTGAGAACATGGCCTCAAGCTCAGCTGACAATAACCGCGAGACTGATCGCACTCAGAAGGTGAAAAGCATCGATAACAGCAAGATTGATGAGCTCTCTGCCAAGGTCGATCAGCTGATTAAGAGCAATAAGAACCAGGTCTTCATCATGGAAGAATCCCCTCAGGATAAAGCTACCGCGGAAGGCACATCAGAGGCAGATCAGTCAGCTGAGGATCAGCATGAAGTGAGCTATGTGAATGGGCAAGGATGGCAGTTCAAGAACTATCACCCGAACCCTAACGTGAGGAACAATCCCCACCTGTTCAACGCCCCTAAACCAGACGATAAAGCTCAAGGAAATCAGGGTCAGAACAGTGGATACCAAAGGCCTTATGGCAATCAGGGAAGAACCTTTGTCCTCAACCCAGCTCAGAATGCCCAGTTCCACAGCCAGAAACAGCCGGTTAATCAGCAGGCTGCACAACCGGCTCAGACTGCTCCGCATGATGACATGAAGAGCCTCGCCAATATGATGAGCCAACTGCTCCAAGGACAGCAGATCCAAGGGAAAGCACTGAACCAGGTCACAAACGACATCAACACCAGGATGAATCATATGTTCAATGACCTGAGTGTGAAGTATGACAATGTCTCAAGCCATATGAGACAGATGGATATTCAGATTGCTCAGACTGCTGAGAGTGTGAAGAGACAGCAAGGAACTCTCCCTGGAAAAACAGACAAGAACCCCAAGGAGTGCAATGCAGTAGGTCTAAGGAGTGGAAAGCAACTGCCTGATCTGGACCCCAGGAGATTCACATCGGCTGAGAAAGGGAAGCAGAAGGAGTCGGATCAGCCACCTAAAGCTGTACCCACAGATGAGGAAGAGGCAGAACAACCTACTGAGACTGTTCCGACTGAAGCAGAGCGACCCGCTGGGGTTGTTCCACCGACTGCAGCACCTTCTTCTGCTCGTCAGTATGTACCAAAAGTACCCTACCCTGTTCCAGCTAAGGCTACACGCAAGGATAAGGAAGAGATGAAGTGCAGGAAGATGCTGGAAGACCTAACTGTCAAACTCCCTCTAATGAGTGCGATCCAGATGATTCCATCCATGCGTAGCTTTGTGAAGGGACTGATCTCTGGGAAGATATCTGATGACAGCGAGTTCATGATTGTCTCTAAGGAATGCAGTGCGGTGCTCCAGAACAGAAGGATCAAGAAGCTGGGTGATCCGGGAAAATTTGTCCTCTCAGTTCAGATTGGGAGAACAGTCTTCTCATGCTCACTGGTCGATCTAGGGTCAAGCATAAACCTCATGCCATATACTGTGGCTAAGCGCCTTGGATACACGGACTTCAAGCCTACCAGGATGTCCCTAGTGTTTGCTGATCGATCTGTGAAGTCTCCAGTTGGAATCCTCGAAGATCTTCAAGTTCTGGTTGGGAACACACTTGTTCCTGCCGATTTCGTTGTTCTGGAAGTCGAGGAAGATTCAAATGATCCCCTGATCCTAGGCAGACCATTCCTCTGCACTGTTGGAGCTATCATCGATGTCCGACAAGGGAAGATTGATCTCCACCTTGGAGATATTGTGATGAAGTTTGAGATGGAGCAGATGCTCAAGAAGCCGATGCTGGATGGACAAACTTTCACTGTCCAAGAAGATGGTGACCCGCTAGAGCCGCATGAGGGAATGATCGAGGAGATTCTCACCGAGGATCCACTTGAACTCGCCTTAGTCAGAGCTGAAGCCGAGCAGAGCTTAGAGAGTGTTGATGCTGATGCCTATGCCAAATTCCTGGATTCAGCCAGGAGTATTGAAAGGATGGTGGCGAATCTAAGTCTGGGGGAGAACAGTGAGTCCAGCAAATCGGCTGGAACAACCGCGCCTCAGAACCCGTCTGTTCCGGCAGCTCAGACCGATGACTCATGGAGCGAGCTGAAAGCTCCAAAGGTAGAGCTCAAATCCCTTCCCAAGGGACTCAGGTATGCATTTCTTGGACCCAACTCTACATATCCTGTCATTGTGAATGCTGACCTGAACAATGCCGAGACTGCTCTGCTTTTGTGTGAACTGAGAAAATATCGTAAGGCATTGGGTTATTCTCTAGCTGACATACCTGGCATTTCACCTGATCTGTGCATGCATAGAATACACCTGGAAGATGAATCGATGACTTCTGTAGAACATCAGAGGAGGTTAAACCCAAATCTAAAAGATGTTGTAAAGAAAGAGATAATGAAACTTCTAGAAGCAGGTGTGATCTATGCGATCTCTGATAGTAAGTGGGTTAGTCATGTGCATGTAGTACCTAAGAAAGGTGGGATCACTGTGATAACCAATGAAAATAATGAATTGATCCCCACTAGAACAGTTACTGGTCATCGCATGTGCATTGATTTTCGTAAGTTGAATGCTGCGACTCGTAAGGATCACTTCCCACTTCCTTTTATTGATCAAATGCTTGAGAGATTGGCTAACCACCCTTACTATTGCTTTTTAGATGGTTATTCAGGTTTCTTTCAGATTCCCATCCACCCAGACGATCAGGAGAAGACGACGTTCACATGCCCTTATGGAACATATGCATACAGGACGATGCCCTTCGGCTTGTGCAATGCTCCAGCGACCTTCCACGCTGCATGATGTCGATTTTTACTGATCTGATCGAAGAAATAATGGAGGTTTTCATGGACGATTTCAGCGTGTATGGAAGCTCCTTTCATGTCTGTTTGTCAAATTTGTGCAGGGTGCTGAAGCGATGCGAGGAGAAGCATCTGGTGCTGAACTGGGAGAAATGCCACTTCATGGTCAGAGATGGGATTGTTCTGGGACACAAGATATCAGAGAAAGGCATTGAGGTGGACAAGGCAAAGATCGAGGTCATGATGAGTCTGCAACCACCAACTTCAGTGAAGGGAATCAGGAGTTTCTTGGACATGCTTGTTTCTACAGGAGGTTCATCCAGGACTTCTCTAAGATCGCGAGACCACTCACTCGGTTGCTCTGCAAGGAAGCTCAGTTTGCTTTTGACAGTGACTGCCTAGCCGCATTTCACACGATCAAGGGAGCTCTAGTCAGTGCACCAGTTGTCCAACCTCCAGACTGGGATCTCCCTTTGAGATCATGACAGATGCAAGTGATTTTGCAGTGGGAGCAGTCCTTGGACAGCGTAAAGACAAGAAGCTTCACGTGATATACTATGCAAGCAGAACCTTAGATGAAGCTCAGTGCCGATATGCAACCACAGAGAAGGAGCTCCTTGCCATCATGTTCGCTTTTGAGAAGTTCAGATCCTATCTGGTTGGATCAAAAGTGATTGTGCACACAGACCACGCGGCTCTCAAGTACCTACTCACGAAGAAGGATGCTAAACCACGGCTCTTAAAATGGATTCTCTTGCTCCAAGAGTTTGATCTGGAGATAAGAGACAAGAAGGGGGTTGATAATGGAGTAGCAGATCATCTCTCTAGGATGAAAGTGTCAGATGAGACAGTTCTTGATGAGGAACAACCGATGGAGTACGTCAATGCGATTGGTCTGCGTAACATGGAACAGTCGTCACCTGTCATCAAGGACTGTTCCCGCGTAGAAGGAGCATTTGTTGCAGTGATCCAGAAGGAGTACCCGAACCTTCCATGGTTTGCTGAGATTGCCAACTTCTTGGCAGCTGAGGGAGGCAAGGCACTACTTCTGAGATGAGCCGTATCTATATCGGCAAGGCAAAGATGGGATCTTCAGGAGGTGTGTTCCAGAGGCTGATATTCCAGGGATCCTTCACCACTGCCACGGTTCCTCTTATGCTGGTCACTTTGCCACCTTCAAGACAGTTTCCAAGATCCTTCAAGCCGGTTTCTGGTGGCCCACTATGTTCAGAGATGCTCACGCTTTCATATCACGATGCAATTCATGCCAAAGGATGGGGAGTATAAGCAAGAGAAACGAGATGCCTCAGAACTACATCTTAGAAGTTGAAGTGTTCGACTGCTGGGGGATCGATTTCATGGGACCATTCCCAGTCTCTCACAAGAATGAGTACATCTTGGTTGCTGTGGACTATGTCTCCAAGTGGGTAGAAGCGATTGCTAGTCCAACCAATGATGCGCGAGTTGTAACCAAGATGTTCACCTCCATCATCTTTCCAAGATTTGGAGTGCCTAGAGTGGTTATAAGCGATGGTGGAACTCACTTTATCAACAAGTTGTTCCAAGGATTGCTGAGCAAGAATGGTGTGAAACACAAGGTTGCAACCGCCTATCATCCCCAAACAAGTGGTCAAGTGGAAGTTTCCAACAGGGAGATCAAGAACATCCTGCAGAAGACTGTCAACACCACCCGCAAGGACTGGTCCCTTAAGCTTGACGATGCTCTCTGGGCGTACAGAACAGCCTACAAGACCCCTTTAGGGACCACTCCCTATCATCTGGTCTATGGCAAGGCGTGCCACTTACCTGTTGAGCTAGAGTACAAGGCGGCTTGGGCTGTCAAACTACTCAACTTCGACATCAAACCCGCCAAGGAGATCAAGCATCTGGCCTATGAGAGTTCTAAGATCTACAAGGAAAAGACCAAGGCGTTCCATGACAAACGGATCATCAGCAGAAACTTTGCTCCGAACGATCGAGTCTTACTCTTCAATTCACGGGTTAAGCTGTTCCCTGGAAAGCTTAAGTCCAGATGCTCTGGACCTTTCACCATTAAGGAGGTTCGCCCCTATGGAGCTGTTGTGTTGCTGGACACAAGAGGCGGAGAATTTGTTGTCAATGGTCAGCGTCTCAAGCCATATCTTGCTGACACAACAATCACTGAAGGTGTAGAGATACCCTTAAGCGATCCCCCTCAAACCTAATCGGCTCATTGAAGTCAAGCTAGTGACAGAAAACAAGCGCTTGGTGGGAGGCAACCCACTGGTGAGTGTAAATATTGTTTTCTTTTTGTCTTTATCTTTCTAGGAACTAACTTGCAGGTTGAAAAATCAAGAAAATTCGAGATCACTCCAGGAGAGCACTCCAGCGGTTTTTCCGCCGATTGTTCCCAGGTAAGTGCTCGAACAAAAAAAATAAAATAAAATAAATAATAAAAATAATAAAAAAAGGGAAGGGGAAGCGGTTTAGATGGACCTACTTAAGGCCCAAACACTCCACTCCCCCACTTCATCTCTCTCGCCGCAAACCACCCCCATTAGAACCCTAAATCGCAACTCACTCACCTCTCTATCTTTCCATCGATTTTTGGTTCTCACCTCTTGGGTTCTCTAGAGATTGGTTTGTTTTGCATGAATCACCTCTCCAATCAAGTTAATCGGACAAGAACTCTCCCCCTCTTTGCGCATGCAAATCGCGATTTGGGTGTGATTTCTTGGATCCTCTTTTTCCTTTATGCTTTGCGATTTCATCCTAGATTGTAGCTCTTGATAGTATACTTGCTACTAGGATTGAATTCATGATTGATTTTGAATGGAAGAGGAACCGATTGTTGCTTGTGATTCTTGGCCTTTGCGATTTGTACTGTTGAGATTGAGGCTTGTGTAGGTTGTCTAGTAATCGATGGACTTGGGTTAAATAAGAAGATTGGATTGTTCCATCGTTTCTAGAACAACCGACGAACTGTGCTGATGTTGGGTTTTGTTGTTGTTTTGCAGATGCCTCCAAAGATGAGAAACGCTAGAACCGCCAAGATCACAGCTTCTCCAGCCGTGAGAGCTCCACCTGGTTACCCGTGGCCGAACAAGATTGAGGGCGAACCCATCGACCTCAATGATCCGATGCTCCTTGACTGCAATGTTGAGGGATGGGACAAGGAGTCAGCGGGGAGATACAACCGGCTCCTTCAAGCGGAGATCTTGCCCACGCGGTTCGCTCACTAGGAGACTCTAGGCGATCTCGGCCTTTACACTGAGGTGTTCGATACGATGCAGGCTATGGGAGTCATGCCTATCTGTTTCCAAGCCCAGGTTCTGTACCCGGATTTGGTTAGGCAAGTGCTCGCGGCGTGCCAAATCACTTATCTGAACCCCAATGAGCCTACATACGAGAACTGCTTCTTCTCCTTCATGGCCGATGGCAAGTTCTGCTCCATCTCCCTCAACGATCTGAACGAGCTGCTCGAGATTGCGGACACGCCAAGGGGAGTTTCAGTGGAGAAGAATTTCAAGCCGGCAGACACCTTTTGGGACCTCATTGGATCCGGCAAGTTCACCTCTCGCAAGGCCTACCAGTCGCAGATCCGGAACTCTGCTATCCGGATCATTGCCAAGATCATATCCAACATCCTGTTCGCGAAGGAGTACACCTCCAAGATCACGAATGGAGAGCTCCAGGTTCTCTACACGGGTCTTGAGGACGAGATGCGCAGAGAGAAGATCACTCCGATTCAGGAAGTCAAGACCAACCCAGGGTTCCATCTCATCTCCATGTTCGCTGAGCGCAAGGATACCTTGATTCGGACAGATGACAAGAAGGATCGTTCTGGCAGTCTGCTCACTCCCTTGTTCCAGCGCTTCAACATCAACCTCAGCTCCTACACGGTTGTCTCTGAGATGGAGTACATTGATACTCCTTACCTAATCGCATGCCACATCTTGCGCGACAAGAACATCTACAAGTTCCAAGACAAAGAAGGGAACCCTCTGTACTGCAAGCTGCCTATGCCTGGGTTCACAGATTTCTTGTCTCTGGAGAACATCGTGTTCTCACTCGGTGAAGAGCACCTCTGCGATGATCCGCGAGCGCCAGTGCAGAACGATGATGATGACATGGATGATGTGGAGCATGTGCCTCAACCGGCTGATGGTGAGTATGACCTGGAGGACTTCACCGATGTGGCTGATGATCACGCCTACCGACGCTGGATGGTCGAGTCCCAGAAGAAGAACAACAGCCTCATGAAGAGGATACTCAGGGCGATCACAGGCGGCTGCATTGGGGCACAGGAGGAGCGTACGCCGCAGAGAACAAGGCGCCCAGGCAAGGAGCAAGCGGGAACATCGACTGGAGCAGAGAGACTGCCGAGGAACAGGAGGACAGCTGGTCACTCCGGTAGCGGCGATTCAGACTGAGTCCGAAAGGACTATTTCTATCCCTTGTCTTATCCATCTGAACTATTTATTTTTCATGTTATTTGTTTCTGTTTGGTGTGTTTCAGCTTCCTCTGATTTATTTTCACAACCAGGGATGGTGTGAACTAAGTGTGGGGGAGCGACTGTACTATATTCGCATGTGTGATTTTTGAGTCAGTCCTTGTGTCATTTTCATGTTTTTATCGAGTCAGTTTTAGGATCGAGTCAGTCAAAACTATTGTGGGAATCAGGACCTTATTTTGTGATGCTCTTTAACCACCTCGTGCTTTAACCTTCTTATTCAGTGACCTTAGCAGTGATGAAAGACCCACACATGGACCTGGAACACCCTGACTTATCTCATTTGACACTCCAAAAGTTCTATACCGATCAGGTTACACTGGGCAGACTTAACTCCACTTTATCTGAACCTAATCTGGACTTTAATTCTTCTTGTCATGGGCACTAGATGAGGGTAGAATGAGAACTACACTCAGGACTTCTTATCTGATTCTATCCCTTTTGCTGTTCCTAAGTGGCTAGCTCATCTTTAGCTAGTTCCCACCTTGAACCCTGACCTTTTGTTCCACCCTCATGCATTTGCTTTTCTAGTACTTTATGTGCAGATACGTGCAAAAATGTCGGAAAGGAAAGGATCGACGCAGTTCTTACTCATCAATGCTCACACAGTGGAAGAAGACTGAACAATCAGTGCAGACAAGAGAACAACCAGAGTGCATGTTCCGATACCAGAGAGAACAACGAAGAAGTAAGTGGCTAGAACGGACCAGAATGAATCACCAGTGGCATCATGTACGTCACTTGTTACCTCCTTACTCGTCACCCCAGCATTTTGTATTTCAGTATATAAAAAAAATGAAAAAAAAAAAGAGAAAGAAAAGAAAAAGTTCTTGTTTTTGCTTTGATTTACTGGTGACGAGAAGGGGAAGAATCCATGATGCATGCCACTGGGGAAGTTGAGAAAGTGATGGTGGTTTCAGTGAAGTGTTTTGAAGGGGGAAGTTGAATCGCGCAGAGCAGTCCTATGATCGATCTATCGGAGAGCAGTCCGATCAGCAGAGATGAGTAAGGACTGTGGACCTCAATAGAGCCGTCCTCTCACGACCATTTTGTGCGATATCCTGCATCCGCTCTTGGTAAACCCTAAACACTCTTGAACTCCACCATAAAAGTTAGCCTGTTCTATACCTAGCCCGTTCTCTCTGAGTAGAGCCTGTGACAAGAAGCTCACGCTGATCTTAATTGAACATAAGGAGTTTTGTCTCGAAAGTGTTGCCTTTTCAGGTTGAGATGTAGAGTAAGGAGCCGATCTTCGAACAGCGATCAGGGGGTTCTCAGTAAGTGTGTGTGGTCCTAATCTACAGCTTGTATGGTTCAGAGATTTGTGGTAAGAGTATGGTTGCTGAGAATAAGCGAGTTCCCACGCTTTCAAACCTTTCTCCATGTTCTTGGTACTTGTCTTGTTCGAGGACAAACAAGGATCTAAGTCTGGGGGAATTGATATATGGTGTTTTTCACATCATTGTATATATGTTTTCAATTGTTTCAAGTCACTAATTCGTGTCAGTCTAGTCCTTTTTGACCTTTTACAGGTCTGGAGTTAGTAGAAGAGAGAAGAGAAGGTGCCTGATGAAAAGATCTCCTTTTGGAGCAATCCTGCGGAGAACACTCAAGTAGAACAGTCCCGAGTCTGTTCTCTCTCAACCGGAACAAGCAGACGGAGTGATCCGGAGATTGTTCCCGACAAATATGGAAACTCCTATTTCGGGAATTAAAGCCCTGTTGCCCTAATCTCTTTTCTTCTGATTGGCGCCTCCATATAAAACGCCATCTATCATTTTATTATTTTCTTACGCTAGTTTTTGCAAGACAAGTTTCATACTTTTGGATTCAAGCTTTTTGTAAGGGCGACGGCTCACCTCTTCATTCGAAGAACACCCTGAACCCTAGTTTTATTCTTCTTAATCTGATCATGAGTATTTCAGTTTCATCTATTGTTCTTCACTGCATCATGATTGAGTAGTCGACTGTTGATCTAGGGTGATAGAGTGCATTCGCGACTGAGCATAGATAGGTTATCATTTAGTAAATCTTCATTCATTCATTGTTTCATGCCTGCGTTAAACTGATCATCTAGCGTTTGATCCCAAGCATATATGTGCATCAAAAGTGTAATAGGTTGCTAGATCCTGTATGAATGAGCACTGCATCCTTAGCCACACGAAAGTAGATGTTAACGTGCATTGTGAACGAATCGGAGTCGATCATTAAGGTTCACCATCAGATCTCTGACCAAGCGACATCTTAGGAGCTGGGTCTGATCGGTGAAAGGATCAACTACACGACAGTGTGTTGCTCTAGCCTGTTCTCCGAGTTCTAGATAGAACTGCATCGAACCTGAATAGTTGCTCGGTCGTGATTGAGATCACTCGCAATCAACCTAGATTAACTCCTTTTAACTTGAATTCATCGCTTGTGCTTTTTACTTGTTCTCTACGTCACTTTTTAAACCAAATCATTATCTTCATTTTAGCTTGTTTTCGAAACTCATAGAACTAGAGTGCAGACTGGTCCTTTGGATTTGAATCTCAAGTACTACAATTGCAACTGTTAACTTGGCAGTAGCAAGGATTCATTTTTAGTGTATCAATAAGCCTCACAACCCCGCTCAAGCATCCTTTCCGCTTGGATTGCTGATACCACTAAGCATCCAGATGTTGGGCGAATACCTTGGAACCTGATCGGGGGTCCACACCCACTCTCAAACAGCACCCTTCCCCGGTGACAGTCTAAGGTGGCCCGATTCTTTCCAAGCCAGTCCATACCCAAGATCACCTCATGATTCTTGAGTTGGACCACAACAAGATCCACAGGCATTACCCTGTCCTGGATCACCACTGGGATATCCATCACTCGTCCTAATGAGGGCATCAATTGGCCTCCAGCCGCACTCACCAGGCCAGGATCATCCCATGTTCCAATCTGGAACAAACCCTTTCCGACCAAACATGGACTCACAAAACTATGTGTAGCTCCAGTGTCGAAAAGTACATGTGTTTCCACACCACCAATACTTAGGGTCCCTACAGGAAACCCAATCTCAGCATCTAGTCCATTCTAGGTTCCATACCATGCATTTCTATAAATTTTAAAAAGAATAAGATCAGATCATTACCAGTGATCGCCGTGAAAGGCTTGGCCTCATCAGTGTCCTTAGACAACTCATAGACCCGAGGTGCAGAAGTCTGGCCATGACTTGGTTCAGGCTTGCTCACCTCAGACCTCATCCTTCCTGATCCAGCCTGAAGCTTGGGACAGTCCTTTCGGAAGTGCCCAGCCTTCCCACACTGGAAATAGGTCCTGGAGTCTCCACCAGATGCTTGGCCACGACCCTGATCTGGTCCAGGACAGTCCCAGAATGAGTGGTCCATCTTGCCACATCTGGTGCAAGCTCCCATAGCTCTCCAGCACTCACCACCATGGCGCCTCCCACACTTTTGGCACTCCGGCCGTCCACCTGAGGTCCTGGCCTCATCAGTTTAGTGTCTCTTCCTCTTCCGGTCACCAGCATGACCAGTAGCACTTGCCTGACCCCTTGATTTGAGCCTAGCCTCCTCTGCAAGGTTAGTCTCCAGCATTGCCATGCGGAAGGTACATATTGAGCAGTAGGTCCGGAGTTCGACCGTAAGGCCTCTTATGAACCTGCGGACCTGAACCTTCTCATCCTCCAACTCCTTAGCCACATACCTCCTGAGCCGGTTGAACTCCTCTTCATACTCCCTTACTGACCTGCACCCTTGAGTCAAGTCCAAGAACTTGGCCTCCAAACGATCCCATGCTTCGGCCGGAAAGTATTTGTGGTTGAACTCAACCTCAAAGTCAGAGAACCTCTCAATGGAACCATTGGTGCGCTTGTCCAGAGACAGCCACCAGTTGTGTGCATCTCCCTCCAGGAAGTGCACTGCTATGTCTCTCTGGTACTCTTTAGGACAACTTGTAGACTTGAAGTTCCGGACCAGTCGGTCCCTCCACTCATCTGCCTACATGGGATCAGCACTTCCAGCAAAGTGTTTTGTCCCTAGGCGAGATATGTGCTCCAGCACCTTCAGGTAGTCCACCTTTCCAGTTATTCTAGCTTGTGGATCGAGTTCAATCACCTCATCAACTGGTGCAACTCGTCCAGCAGCTCCTGGTACCACCACCTGAACTTGTGAAGCTTGCACCACTGATGAATTCACCAATGGAGTGATCACTTGGGTCATAGCCAGCATCTGGCTACCCATAAGCCTGATTGCACCAAGCACCTCCTTCATGGAAGGTTCCACCAGCTGGTTCACTTGGTTGGCTCCAACATTGGCTGCACCAATGCCTCGGTGATACAGCCTGGAAATCAGACTATAAGACTTGATGAACTGAGGTTCAACCTGAAAACAAAGAAGATAGATTTTTATGAGTTTTATGAGTTTTTATGAAACAAAACAGAAACAAATGGAAGATGAATAAGATGCTAATGATATGAAGAATAAATCAGAGTAAATAAACAAAGATAAAGGATAGATATGGTGGAATCAAGCTGCTGGATGTGTATCACTCTCAGCTTGATCAAATGATGGATTGAAGTGGATTTGCGGATGAAGGTTTGATTGAATCTCTCAACCAGATGGGATGATGGACGAAATGGATTGAATAGACACCACAAAGCTCTGTGAAAGGAGACTTTGATAAGCCTGGTTGATCAAGAGCTGCTTCTCACAAACTCAAAAGACTTCAAACAATAGTTTTAAGAAAACTAGAAAACTGCATTTTCATTCATAAAATTCAAGGGTGATTTTATTACAAAGACAACTACTGAGCTTATATAGGCTCGACCTTGGGACTCTCTAACAGTCTAAAAAATGACTAAAGGAAAGAAATAAACTTGAAATAAAAATCTTGGAAGCAAAGGCTTTGATGGCTCCATGAAACTAGCCTTTAGCTTGATTTGTGGTCTTTGCAAAGAGATGATCTTGTATCTTGATATCTTCTTGAACCTGGATGGTTTAAGGGGATAAGTGAGCTTCGTGGGAATCTTCTTTATGGTCTGGAATGAGCTGATGTCGTGCCTGATCTGAAGAAAGAGCTGTTGGAGCTTTATTACAAGATTCTCCAAATAAGGCAGCTTGGGGTAAATGTGGATCCTCCTGATCCAATGAGGGCTGGTGCATGGTATGAACTCATGGAACTCTTCTTGGACTCCTTTAATGTCTCCTGGACGTCTTGGTTTAGTCCTGATGTCTTGTGGTCGGATTGGAATGGCTTGGAAATGATCAAACCGAAAGATTGTCCAATCTTGCCATAAATAGCTCCGGTTTGATTTAAGTGAGTCTTCATTGAACCAACTGATATCATGGCTCCTGGTGTAGCTAAGGACTTCTTGAATACATATTGATTGGTTGAAATGATCTCCTGGACGCCAATGTCTGGTTTGAAGCTGATTGAACCGGTTAGCTTCCAATTGAGGCAAGTGTAGAACTGGTTTGACCGGTTTTGGAGAATGGATCATAACTTCATAATTCCGTGGCCGTTTCTCCTGATATTGGACTTCCTGGAAAGATGAGAGACTCCTATTGAATCCTATGATCGGATTTGGTTTAGGCCGCTCCTTCATTGGGCTTGAATCTCCTTGAAAAGTGGGGTACTCGCAGATGGATGGGCTGGGGAACCTCCGGTTTGTACAATTCATAACTTCTTCCTCCGTGAAGATGTTCTTGTAATTCCAAGTCTCAGTGAATCCTTGATGAGTTGGCCTTCTAGGAAAATTGGATTCATGACAAAAGACCTTCTGGTGGTTGAGATATTCGCCTGGGACTGGACCTCTGTCGCTGGTACCTCCAAAGTGGCCAGTTTGGGCAGGTTGGTTGACCTCTGGTTCGACCACTGGTTTGATGGCCGCATCATTCCCTCCCCCTTGTGAAGGTTTTGATCTCAAAACTGGATAACCTGATACACCACAATAGAGCAAATCAGGTTTCATTCTCATTTGGGAGTTTAGAACCTTACCTTGATGATACAATTTTGGTTTGGTGTTGCATGATGCATCTGGTGGCTCTTCTTTGGACAGATAGGAAAGGATCACGCCTCTGCTATGTTTATGGTCATTGCATCTCTTCTGGAGTGGATGGTCCTTCAGATTATTAGGGGCCATGTTTCTGGTCCTTCTTGGAGTTGATCTTCCTAGCAACACAAGATAATCTGGTGGGATATCTTTGAAGCTTTCTTCTTTGCAACCTGAAAATTTCTCAACTTTCTGGACAAAAAGCAAGTGCATTATATCTGTGTTTGGATACTGATGAAAATAATTTGAAATTTCCAGACTTACTTTGATAGCTTCCATAAGTTGAAGAATGATTTTCTTCTTTGGACATCTTGTTTGTGGTTGCTGCTTTCTTTGCAACTTTTGGCTTTGGTGGTAATGAACTTCAACTTCTTTTATTCCTGGATCAAATTTTTTTGGCAAAGACAAGTGCATGATGTCTTCTTTAAGTAATAAGAGCGAATTTAAATTAGAAACACTTCCCTTTATTTGGCTGACTTTTAATGGCATTGATTCAGCATCTTGTAACATCATGGATTGTGTCTCTTCTTTTTGGGCAGTGTACTCTCCCTTGGTTCCTGAAATTATTTCACATTCTCTTGGACAAGACAAGTGCATTAATCTTTTCATGGAAATAATAAGAACATGCTGATCAAAAATGAAGCTTACCATAGGTTTTGGAATTTGAACAATCAATTGTTCAGATTTTGGTTTCCTCATGTGAGATGGTTCATGACTTACCTTATGGTCTGGCTCCTTACTTGGAACTTCAGTATGCATATAGCTTTCACTTCTACTCCCTGTTCCAAAAACACACACATCAGTACTAGTATCTAAAGGTGGTGTTAAACACTTACCTTGGTGTGATACTTCTAATACTGTTTTTTGCTTCATTAAGCATCTTGGACTGCTTTGTGTCTTGAACTATCTTCTGGTCCGTCACAAGACTCACCCTTGGTGGTTCATCTCCTATGAATTCTTGCTCCTTAAGTCCTGTTACAACACCTTTTGACAAAGACAAGTGCATCACACAAGAATTTTGAACCAATAAATCAGATTGAATAAAACTATCACTTTTTATAGATAAATCTGTTTTCTCTTCTAGTGATGTTTCTTTCAAAGCTTTCTTATTTGGACAAACTACAGCAAAGTGTCCTCTGTTATGACATTTATAACATATCTGATCTTTCAGAATTTTAAAATCAGAAGACTTACCTTGGCTTGATGTCTCTTCCTTCTTTGGGTTTGAAATCTCATCATTCCTTGGACTTAAATCATGGACAACTTTTGATTCCAACAAGGACTTTGAGATCGTGTCTTTCTTGACCTCAGGACCTGTCATATCATCCTTGGACAAAGACAAGTGACTCATACTAGTGGGAGTTGATTTATAAACAAATTTATCAAGTATATGACTTACCATAGCCTTTGCTTGAAGTACTGGTTTGTTTAGCTCTTCTTTGGGTCTGCTCAAGGTGTCTTGGCTGACGTTTTTACTCACCTCCATGACCTTTAGGATGTCACTTTTCTGGCCTAAGCAATGGACAATGGCGTGCCCCTGGTTTGGCTGAAAGTTGGCTTGTTGAGGCAAGCTTCTTTGACCCTCTTTTTGGACAGCTTCTCTTGCTTCTTGGGAACCATGAGTTGGATACCTCCTTGGGTACTTCTCCTTGATTTTAGATGTTGTAAAATCTGGTGCAAACTCATACCTCATGGCTTTCTTAAGTGTTCCCCACGTTTTGATAGTTGGCTCCTTGTAAAACCATCTATCATCTACTTCTTGAACCCACCATTTAAAGGCATCTCCTTTTAGATGTTCAATGGCATAAGCTAGCCTTTCTTCCTTCAAGATGTTGTTGTAGTGAAACCATTCATCAAGGTTCCTCTCCCATCTAAGATAACCTCTTTTTCCTGAAAATTTTAAGAGTTCAATTTTATCAGCAAAAGAGTTATAATCAAACCGAGAATTAACAACATGATGGTTGTGGGTTTTTGCAATTGGAGTTTGATTGATCCTTGAAATATCTGGTGGCTTGGGCTCGACATAGACAGCCTCTGGTGCATCTCCAAATCTTCTTTCTCCTGGCTGTGGACGTTGGCCTTGTGCCTTTCTTCTTTTCCTCAACTGAGCAATATGTTCAACCTCTTGCAAAGCTGTCAACTCTTGGCTCAGCTTGGCCCTTTGGTTTTGGCTGTGTGTTTCTCCTACCATGGCTTCCTGAAAACACTCTCAAAGATCAAGTGAAGAATAGGGAAGTTCTGGTTGAACCAAAAATAAACCAAATGCAATAATGATCCTTAAACTAACCGAGAAAATATGCAATTCTGAACCGAAATAAAATAAACTATGCAATATGATTTTTTCTTTTGGTTTTCTTAATGCAAACTCGAAATGAAACTAATATGGAATGACAATTAACACAAATGAAAGAAAATATGAAATGCAAAGCTGACAATGATTTTTTTTTGAATTTTCTTTGGATGAAATGCAACAATTAAATATGCAAATGATATAAACTAAAGTTTAAAAATATTTCTTTTTCTTTTCTGGTGCAATCACGAAATGGACAAGTAGAAATGGTATGAAACAATAACTATGATGATTTCTTTTGGTTTTTTTGAATTTATGAATGCAAATGAAAAGGAATCAAATTCAAAACAGAAATTTTTATGGGATTTTCTTTTATGGAAAATAATGAATGCAAACACTTTCTTTTGGGATTTTCGACTTTTAAATGAATCAAACAAAACTTTTTCTTTTCTTTTTCGTGGCTTTAAAGTATGATGAACAGCAAGAACAAAAATATGCAGAAACAAAACTTGAAACAAAAAGAAACAGTTTTTATGGATTTTTGATTTATAAATGAAATAACAAATATAAACAAATATGATGCAAGGATAGAATGAACCTGGGTCAGGAGCTTGGGCTCTGATACCAAATGATACAGCCTGGTAATCAGACTATAAGACTTGATGAACTGAGGTTCAACCTGAAAACAAAGAAGATAGATTTTTATGAGTTTTATGAGTTTTTATGAAACAAAACAGAAACAAATGGAAGATGAATAAGATGCTAATGATATGAAGAATAAATCAGAGTAAATAAACAAAGATAAAGGATAGATATGGTGGAATCAAGCTGCTGGATGTGTATCACTCTCATCTTGATCAAATGATGGATTGAAATGGATTTGCGGATGAAGGTTTGATTGAATCTCTCAACCAGATGGGATGATGGACGAAATGGATTGAATAGACACCACAAAGCTCTGTGAAAGGAGACTTTGATAAGCCTGGTTGCTCAAGAGCTGCTTCTCACAAACTCAAAAGATTTCAAACAATAGTTTTAAGAAAACTAGAAAACTGCATTTTCATTCATAAAATTCAAGGGTGATTTTATTACAAAGACAACTACTGAGCTTATATAGGCTCGACCTTGGGACTCTCTAACAGTCTAAAAAATGACTAAAGGAAAGAAATAAACTTGAAATAAAAATCTTGGAAGCAAAGGCTTTGATGGCTCCATGAAACTAGCCTTTAGCTTGATTTGTGGTCTTTGCAAAGAGATGATCTGGTATCTTGATATCTTCTTGAACCTGGATGGTTTAAGGGGATAAGTGAGCTTCCTGGGAATCTTCTTTATGGTCTGGAATGAGCTGATGTCATGCCTGATCTGAAGAAAGAGCTGTTGGAGCTTTATTGCAAGATTCTCCAAATAAGGCAGCTTGGTGTAAGTGTGGATCCTCCTGATCCAATGAGGGATGGTGCATGGTATGAACTCATGGAACTCTTCTTGGACTCCTTTAATGTCTCCTGGACGTCTTGGTTTAGTCTTGATGTCTTCTGGTCGGATTGGAATGGCTTGGAAATGATCAAACCGAAAGATTGTCCAATCTTGCCATAAATAGCTCCGGTTTGATTTAAGTGAGTATTCATTGAACCAACTGATCTCCTGGGTTCTGGTGTAGCTAAGGACTTCTTTAATACCTCCTGATTGGTTGAAATGATCTCCTGGACGCCAATGTCTGGTTTGAAGCTGATTGAACCGGTTAGCTTCCAATTGAGGCAAGTGTAGAACTGGTTTGACCGGTTTTGGAGAATGGATCATAACTTCATAATTCTGTGGCCAGTTCTCCTGATATTGGGCTTCCTGGAAAGATGAGAGACTCCTCTTTAATCCTACGATCGGCTTTGGTTTAGGCCGCTCCTTCATTGGGCTTGAATCTCCTTGAAAAGTCGGGTACTCGTAGATGGATGGGCTGGGGAACCTCCGGTTTGTAAAATTCATAACTTCTTCCTCCGTGAAGATTTTCTTGTAATTCCAAGTGAATCCTTGATGAGTTGGCCTTCTAGAAAAATTGGATTCATGACAAAAGACCTTCTGGGGGTTGAGATATTCGCCGGGGACTGGACCTCTGTCGCTGGTACCTCCAAAGTGTCCGGTTTGGGCAGGTTGGTTGACCTCTGGTTCGACCACTGTTTTGATGGCTCTGATACCAAATGATACAGCCTGGAAATCAGACTATAAGACTTGATGAACTGAGGTTCAACCTGAAAACAAAGAATATAGATTTTTATGAGTTTTTATGAGTTTTTAAGATGCAAAACAGAAACAAATGAACTATGAATAAGATGCTAATGATATGAAGAATAAATCAGAGTAAATAAACAAAGATAAAGGATAGATATGATGGAATCAAGCTGCTGGATGTGTATCACTCTCAGCTTGATCAAAAGATGGACTGAAGTGGATTTGCGGATGAAGGTTTTATTGAATCTCTCAACCAGATGGGAAGATGGACGAATTGGATTAAATAGACACCACAAAGCTCTGTGAAAGGAGACTTTGATAAGCCTGGTTGCTCAGGAGCGGCTTCTCACAAACTCTAAAGACTTGAAACAATAGTTTTAAGAAAACTAGAAAACTTCATTTTCATTCATAAAATTCAAGGGTGATTTACAAAGATGAAAGGGACTAAGCTTATATAGGCTCGACAGAATAACACTCTAACAGTCTAAAATTGACTAAAGGAAAGAAATAAACTTGAAATAAAAATCTTGGAAGCAAAGGCTTTGATGGCTCCATGAAACTATCCTTTAGCTTGATTTGTGGCCTTTGCAAAGAGATGATCTTGTATCTTGATATCTTCTTGAACCTGGATGGTTTAAGGGGATAAGTGAGCTTCCTGGGAATTTTCTTTACTGTCTGGAATGAGCTGAAGTCGTGCCTGATCTGAAGAGAAAGAGCTGTTGGAGTTTTATTGCTAGAATCTCCAAATAAGGCAGTTTTGGTGTAAGTGTGGATCCTCCTGATCCAATGGGGGCTGGTGCATTGTTGAAGCTTGTGGAACTCTTCTTGGACACATATAATGTCTCCTGGACGTCCTGGTTTAGTCCTGATGTCTTCTGGTCGGATTGAAATTGCTTGAGAATGATCAAACCGAAAGATTGCCCAATCTTTCCATAAATAGCTCCGGTTTGATTTAAGTGAGTCTTCATTGAACCAACTGATCTCCTGGGTTCTGGTGTAGCTAAGGACTTCTTCAATACCTCCTGATTGGTTGAAATGATCTCCTGGACGCCAATGTCTGGTTTGAAGCTGATTGAACCAGTTAGCTTCCAATTGAGGCAAGTGTAGGACGGGTTTGACCGGTTCTGGCAAATTGGATATAACTCCTGATTTCCGTGGCCATTTCTCCTGATATTGGGCTTTATGGAAAGATGAGAGATCCCTCTTGAATCCTATGATTGGCTTTGGTTTGTAGGAACCGAAATTCGCACTGTCGATTTTAGTTAAGTTTAAACGTAGGAAAACTAAGCTGACCTAGTTTTCCCCGAGGATCCCGGCTATCTGCTGGGCCACGCACGACAAAGTTAATACGAGTCTAGTTTAGGAATAAATGCGTAAAATAAAGAGAGCAAAAAGAAAGAATCTTATTTCCGAATCTGCGGAGAGCGTTTGGACAACATGTCGAGATCTCGGCTGCAAGAGCTGTCGATCGTCGCTAGTCTCAAAACCTAGATCTAACCTAGTTGAGTCGCAGCTCGCTAAAAAAGGAAATAAACGCCTAAGTTCTAAATTGCTCTGGAGTGGTTTCTTTCTTCTGATTTCGGATCCCCCTTCCTCTGCTCCTAGCCTTGCTTATATACTCCCATATGACGGTCTATTCTTGATGGGCTGAGTCTGCCGCGGGCTGGACTTTTTCCATTTTCGTCGGCTTTCGTGTTTATCAGGAAAGTTGACATTTATCTTTTCGGAAATTTGACATTTACTTTTTCGGAATTTTAACATTTATCTTGTCATGCAGAGATAATTGTAAACCGTCGTATCTATCTTTTAGAAAATCGTAAACGGGTCGTCCGATCAGGTTTGGTCCCTTTCGGGCCGTCTTCCGGACTTCCGCTGTTTTCTACGATTTCTTTGAAAGAATGCTCCTACTTGGATGTCGAGTCTTTCGGAAGATCTACGATTTATACGAAGTCTTCCTGTCCGTTGACGTCTTATGGGTTCTTCGAAATCTTGGAGCAGGAAAAGGAGTTTTGTTTGCGGGATCTCGGAAAGTCGCAAAACACAGATTTCTGGCGACCCGGAGGCCTAGAACTTACGCACGAAGACTAGCCGTCTGACGACCCGAGCAAGCACGGGACTAGCCGCCCGGCGACCACGGCCAGCACGGGCGCTAGCCGCCGGCGGCCACGGCCAGCACGGGGCTAGCCGCCCGGCGACCACGGCCAGCACGGGCGCTAGCCGCCGCCGGCCACGGCCAGCACGGGGCTAGCCGCCCGGCGGCCACGGCTAGCACGGGGCTAGCCGCCCGGCGGCCACGGCCAGCACGGGCGCTAGCCGCTGGCGGCCACGGCCAGCACGGGGCTAGCCGCCCGGCGGCCACGGCCAGCACGGGGCTAGCCGCCCGGCAGCCACGGCCAGCACGGGCGCTAGCCGCCGGCGGCCACGGCCAGCACGGGCGCTAGCCGCCGGCGGCCACGGCCAGCACGGGGCTAGCCGCCCGGCGGCCACGGCCACGACCGGAGTCGGCTGCTCGGTTCCTTCGGCTTGTGCGTGTTTTTTGCGTTTTTAGTTTTCCGTATGTTTTTCCTTGTGTAGAAAATGTTTCTAGCAGTTGATTTTGAGACGATGAATCTCGAACTTAATATTTTTCTAAGGTTTCTCGATTAACAATTAGTCTCTCGAGGTTGCTCTAACATTTTTCATATTTTTCCGAGACTTTCGGACATCGATTTCGTCTTGAACGATTTTGACCCCAACAGTTAGCCCCCCAGCTAGCTAGGAGCCGTAAGGTTTGTAGGTCCTAGCTTGCGGTATGGTTCGTGAGGAAAGTATAGGGACGAAATCGTGTCGAAGGTCGGGGTGAATAGTCAAATCCTTGCCTATAAAGACTTGTGAATTCTTTACCATTCTTACTTCACCCAAGAATCTCAAGTTAATCTCTCTCTTGCAAATTCTCTCTCTACCTTTAAGAAAAGAATGACTTCATGATCAAAATCCTCGAGGAGGCGGTCTCACTCGTCTTCGGATAGTTTTCATGCCGAGGAGGAAATTCCGAAGCCCGAGGTTTCAGAGATCAACAGGAACGCGTACTGCGACGCTGTCTTTGGTTCTGTTGCTCCCCTTCCCGTGATCCCGATTCCCCGGCGACCTCTGAGGATGCGTAAGGAAATCGACTCGCCGAGCGAAGTATCCCCGGAATATCTCGGAATTCTTCGAGAGTTTTATGAGGTTCCGAAGGGAGTCATGTTTCGCATTCCCCGTGGGAATGAGAGTTCGGAGCATCCTCCGGAGGGTTACTTTACTTGTTACGAGGCTTTCTTGATGCAGTGCCGACTGTGGTTCCCAATCCCTGGGGTCATTGTTCAGGCCCTCGACCGTTTCGGAATCGCAATCAGCCAGCTGAACGTGTCGGCTTTGGAGAGCTGGCTCGGCGTTGTGATTTTGAGTTACGAGTTAGGGATGAACCTTAGCCCTGCTGACTTCGAAAGGTTATGGAACTCCAAGAGGACGAGCATTAATGGAGTATACTCCATGAAGGCGAGGACCAATTTTTCGGTAATCCATGGAGTTACCTCGCACGCCAAGGATCATGTTGATCGTTTCTTTTTCGTGAGGATAGATGGATAATCTGTCGAGGAATGCTTTCTCCACCTATTCCCGACGGACTGGTTGTACCAGCGAGGTAAGATTGTCGCATCCCCTTTCTTAGAATCCGAAAGGCGAGTACTGAACGTGTGTGTGTTTTTTTTTTTTTGGTTCAGAGAACAGGTGTCTCGCGCATGTTCCTTCCGATCTTTCGATCAAGAGAGACATTTTTAGGACAAGGCCTTGTTCCTGGAACTCCTTTACTCTCGACCGGATTCGAGGGGCGGTCGCGCTTCACCGATCGCAAGGCGGTACGCGGCCCTATGTCAATGATAGATCCTACGTTTTTGCCCCTTCAAGGCAGAGGCGGAGACCTCGTAAGGATAAAGGGATCGCTTTCGAGACCTCGTCGGGAGATGGCGAGCCGCCGAGATACGATCCTGTCTTTACTACAGAGAATCAGGATGTTCCTCCCCCGGGTGACTTCTTTGATGAACTCCCTCCGGCGTTTTCCCGTGACGAGTCTTTGGACAACGAGGAGAGGAACAAGGTGACTGCGGAGGGTGCTCGCTTGGTCAACGAGGTTTGTTTTTGAAACTTGAGTAAATCCCCTTTTCTTTTTATTTGACCTTGGCTTCTTTGCAGGCCGTGAGAGTGTGGAATGCATCGATCGATGGGAGTTTCCGTACTGATGCACCCAAAATCCAGCACCGTCCTGCTTGGTTCATGGACACGGCCCAAGGTGGTGACCTTGTCAACCAGCTAGACCTAGACGAGGTTTTCTCATCAGATTATGCAATCTTGGATGAGCTGAATCCTCAAGTGAGCTGGACTGACACTATCATGGACGAGCTGAGCTGGACTAGCACTCACCTGGCCGAGCTGAGCAAGTTGGTTCGACCTTCCGAGCTGGATCGACCATCAAACCACCCGAGAAGCAACACAGGGATATGTTCATTATTCGAAGCATATCTTCTAAACCATGATGTTTCTTCACTTAAAACCACTTGGGAAATGTGCTCAACTCAATTATGGAACTCCTCGAAGAAGAATCAGATCAAACAGAGTTCAGATGAGGGAGTTATGCCATGTACAAATCAGGTGATGTTCAGTTCTCACGAATTCAGACATGTGTGGATCGTCCCGCGTGTGTCTGTATCCTTCCCAGCATGGTGTGCACGACCAGCATGAACCTGGACATCTTTCTGAATGTGGACTAGTCAACATCAGAATCCGCACTTTGACTAGTCTTCCTTGCTTTCCACACTTTGACTAGATCTAGTCAAATTTATGTTTTCTATGCATTGTTTTCTGCACTTTTCTTTATTCTTCTTTGACTCAAAACTCTATATATTGTAGTCCCATTTCATTGCAACATCATCAATGAAATTTCTTCTTTTATTTGAGTTTTTACTCTCTGTTCTTAGTCAAGAACACTTTAGTTTCTTTGGTGTGGTTAGCTCCAAACATGAAATCATTAATGCAAACTGATGGACCGGTGCGTCATATCCGGCAACTGATCGAGTTTGCTTCCTTGTCGGACCTGTGAGTCATATCAGGCGACATTCAAGCACCCAGGCAGTATCATTGGGTCATTCCGCAACCCTTTGTGTCGTCATTCAATCCATCAGTTCTCTTCGGAGTTCATATCCCTTCATACCGGTAAAGTGATCAGATTTAGGGTGTATCAAGTGGTATCAGAGCCACTCTTCCGGTAACTCTATTTCTATCCATTTTTCTCATCTTCCATTTTCTTTAAACACTTCTTCTTCTACCTTTCTTGAACCCGGGCCCCTCATTACCCACCATAGTTAAAAAAAAAAAAAAGATCTAAGTTTATGCTGTAAAAAAAAAAAAGAAAAAGTTATAAAAAAAAAAAAAAAAAAGAAATTTCAAAGTTTGATTTGTTTGTGGTGTGGTGGTGGAAGAGAAAGCCTGCTGGCCGAAGATAAATCCGGCCTTTGAGGTGGTTAAGGCGGGTTCCCTCTAAATCTCTTATCTTTCTATCTTTAAACACCTTTGTTTGTTTGGATCTACCCGTTGGGGATTTCTAGAGTTGTTCTTCTTAGAACTTTGAGTATAAGACTTTGAGTGCACACTTTAAACTGAGATAAACACGTGTGTGGGTGAGGATCAAACACTTGAGTGTGTGAGGTTTTTATCTAAAGTTTTGTGTTTAAGAATTTTCAGGAATCATGAGCATTGAGGATGAAAGGAGCCGACCAGGAAACTCTTTTGTTGGTTTATCTAACTTGCAGATGAGGAAGATCAATGATTCTGTTGCTAACCTTATATATGCAGGTCTAGAACAGATCCATCAGAAGCTGGACGAAATTCAAGGTGTCGAACAGACTCGTCCTAGACCCGCAGCAAGGAGAGAACGCCCTAGGCGGTCCAACCAATCCAATGATGATTTTGTGGAAAGAGAGTTCCCTGATGGCGACAGCAAGAGCCAAAAGAAGAGCACATCCACACATGCACCTTTAGCTGAGCCATCCATATTCATCGGTGAAAAGCCCAAAGGTAACTATGAATGCAGCTTTGAAGATCTAAAAGATTTTTCAGATTCATTACCAATTTTTGATGAATATGATGATGAGCCAATTGAAAGTCTGATGAATTGTGAGAATACTTGTGATTTTCCTACTCCTGAATCTGGGTTGATGCTTGATAGTAAACTAACCTGTTTTGAGCCGGAGCTTCCGAGCAGTCTTGTTCTTAGTTCACAGGATTTTAAGGAAGAGCCATTCAACCATCCACATCATGGACGAATTCCTGGCACTAGGACACCTTTGGATGATGATCTAGGTCCTATCTTTGATGAAGAGGACGAACCTGGTCCAGTCTTTGATGAGGAAGCAACAAGCATCACATCCATCGCTATGGAGAGTCATCTATGCTTTGATCCCGGCACATCTCCTGCCCCTTTGTCTCCTGATCTTCAAAAGCACTGTGAGAGACTTGATTTGATTTATTTTCTGCCTGAATTGTTTGTTGGAATCAGTTCTCATAATGTCAAAAGTTTTGGTCTAGACAATGTGAAAGAACTTTGTGTTTCAGATTCCAGTTTTGATAACATGATTCATTCTTTTGAGAAACTTGAACCTGATAAACTCTTGGATCAAAAAAGTTTTCTAAATAACAATGACATCTCTTCTGGTCTTGTTTTGAGTTTTGATCAGTTTCTGAAATATCACAAAGGTTTTGATCATCTTGAAAAATCATTTGAGCTTGTTTTGCAACAACCAGATTTTTGTTTCCGAAAACCTTGTGATTCCTTTGTTTGTTTCAAGGATAATGGTTTTGATCTGAGTTTCTCTAGTCATGGACTGATCACTGGTGATTTGTTTGCATTCCCTTGTGCCTTGGACGAATTTATGGTTAAGACTTTGCTAGAACAGAAATCACTTAGAACTGAAACCGATTTTTGTTGTGATTCTGATTTGAAACCTGCCCCTTCTTATTTTGAATCTGATCTTGATCTAAAGCTTTTGTGGTCTGAATATGATCAACCTAGGCTCGTCTTGAATATGTTCTATGGTGTTTCATGCCTTGAAAGCATTCTGATTTGCAACACCTTCTTTGAAAAACATATTGAGCCTTGGAAATGTAATTCTCAGTTTGAGTTTGATCTTTTGTGTTCTAAATCTGAGAAACTTGTGCATGTTGTGAAATTGTTCTTTAGGAACTATGAAATCACGAGCCTTGACACCATTCTGGTCTGTAATGTTTACTTTGATGTGCATCTTGACAGGCTGAAATGTGTGCTACTTGTTCTTGGAAAAGATAGCTTGATTTCTGATTTGCACAAGCACATGTCTTGCACATATGATCCTGGTATTTTAATGTTTGTTTTGAGTTTCCAGGATAAACAGGTTCAGCCTCAGAGAAGAGAAAGCATTGACCATGCTCGTCAGCCTGAAATTTGGAGATGCATTGATACATCCACTCAAACTGGCCACCTTGGAGATGCCAGCGACATAGGTTCAGTCCAAAGCGAATATCTCTGCGTTCATAAGGTCTTTCGTCTTGACTCCAATTTTCATGGAAAGCCAACTCGCCAAGGTTTCACTGAGGCTTGAAATCACTTGAAAAGCTTCACGGAGTAAGGAGTTATGAATTTTTCAAACATGCGGTTTCCCAGTCCATCTATCTGCGAGTACCCAGCTTTTGAAGCAGATTCAAGCCTTGTGAAGAAGCGGCCTGAGCCAAAGCCAATCATAGGATTCAAGATGAGTCTCTCCTCTTTCCAGAAAGCTCAATATCAGGAAAAATGGCCACGGAATCATGAAGTTATGATCCATTCTCCAAAACCGGCCAAACCTGTTCTATACTTACTTCAATGGGAAGCTAGCCGATCCAATCAGCTTCAAACCCGACCTTGGCGACCAGGAGATCAATCTACACAGTCAGGTCCAACCCAAACCTTTCTCAGAAACTTCTTGGAAGCTAAGTGTTTACTTTCTTCTTCTTATTCTGATATGGTGCTTGAAAATAAACAGTTTTGTGATGAAGTTAACCATCTTGAACCGGTACAGCCGAGTAGTCTTGTTTCTTTGCCACATGAACTGAAACTGTTGGAGCAATCTGCCAGCACTGAACCAAAGATGGAAGCAAGCAGAGGACGACGAACAAACACTTGTGTTATTGGAACATGGAACTGGAAATACTTGAGGAGAGCAAGTTCAAAACTCCAAGGAAGTTTCTCTCCAAGTTTATCCTTCATTGAATTTTACTTGTTTTTAAAATTCTCTTTGTCTGATTCATTCTCTTTTGATTCAGGTAAAATGGATTTGAGGACAAATCCTTTTGAAGAGGGAGAGTATGATGCACCCAAAATCCAGCACCGTCCTGCTTGGTTCATGGACACGGTCCAAGGTGGTGACCTTGTCGACCAGCTAGACCTAGACGAGGTTTTCTCATCAGATAATGCAATCTTGGATGAGCTGAATACTCAAGTGAGCTGGACTGACACTATCATGGACGAGCTGAGCTGGACTAGCACTCACCCGCCCGAGCTGAGCAAGTTGGTTCGACCTTCCGAGCTGGATCGACCATCAAACCACCCGAGAAGCAACAAAGATATATGTTCATTATTCGAAGCATATCTTCTAAACCATGATGTTTCTTCACTTGAAACCACTTGGGAAATGTGCTCAACCCAATTATGGAACTCCTCGAAGAAGAATCAGATCAAACGGAGTTCAGATGAGGGAGTTATGCCATGTACAATTCAGGTGATGTTCAGTTCTCGCGAATTCAGACATGTGTGGATCGTCCCGCGTGTGTCTGTATCCTTCCCAGCATGGTGTGCACGACCAGCATGAACCTGGACATCTTTCTGAATGTGGACTAGTCAACATCAGAATCCGCACTTTGACTAGTCTTCCTTGCTTTCCACACTTTGACTAGATCTAGTCAAATTTATGTTTTCTATGCACTGTTTTCTGCACTTTTCTTTATTCTTCTTTGACTCAAAACTCTATATATTGTAGTCCCATTTCATTGCAACATCATCAACGAAATTTCTTCTTTTATTTGAGTTTTTACTCTCTGTTCTTAGTCAAGAACACTTTAGTTTCTTTGGTGTGGTTAGCTCCAAACGAACGCCTCTTTCTAGTTGGACCGGTGCGTCATATCCGGCAACTGATCGAGTTTGCTTCCTTGTCGGACCTGTGAGTCATATCAGGCGACATTCAAGCACCCAAGCAGTATCATTGGGTCATTCCGCAACCCTTTGTGTCATCATTCAATCCATCAGTTCTCTTCGGAGTTCATATCCCTTCATACCGGTAGAGTGATCAGATTTAGGGTGTATCACGTACTGCCCGGCTGGCCCATTTCAAAGCGGAGGAAACGGAAAGGGAATTCGCCAAGTATCGGTTGGAGGTGGAGGAGCAAAATCGCCGGCAAGCCGAGGTCCAGGCTCGAGCCCTTGTTCGTGCGGAAATGAGGAAAATAGCTGCCGCCGAGCTGAACCGAAGGGCCGAACTTTTCTCTTCCGAATTCGAAGCGTACAAAGAGGCTCAGGACTTTGTAGGCGATTTTCGCGAGTGTCGTGGTTCGGTCGGTACTCTTCACAAGATGCAGCGCGAGGACTTCTCTCTTTCCGGCGAACTTGCCACGATGGATGGCTCGATGAGAATATGTGCTAACGCCGAATCCTTTGTTCCTCCGATCGAAGGGAGAATTCGAGAGTTGTGGAATCCTATTCAAGTCTCGGAGGATACGACGGATGCAGGCGCGGGTTCGAATGCAGGCGACGGGGGTGAAGAGGTCGACCAGCCCGACTCCTCGTTCGGAATATCCTTAACCGATTGTTATGCCTTTGATTATAATTTGTGATAGGCCAAGTGTGGCCGTTTGTATGTGTTGCGACCCTTAGGAGGTTGCGTGACTTTGTATTTCTCGGGATTGGCCGTTGGTGGCTTTCGAATCCCTGTTATAAATTCTTTTAATGAATTATGAGTTTTGATTTATACTTTCGTCAAGTGTAGAGGGTTTGAATACGTGTAGTCACTTCGTATTCAATCTCTTTTTTTTTGTCGCTAGATCCGTAGGTTACTTTGTAGCGAACGTTAGGTTTGTAAGCGATAAGAGGCAAATTTTGGAATCTCGTATTCTGGATACTTATGCCTATGAGATGTCTTAGATACTAGCAAGGCCGGGTTTAGGGCAAGACCTAGGTCTACTTTCGGACTGAAGCTGTGCGATGACAAATCGGCTTTCGTTTTGCCTGTTTGCGATTTCGACCTGACTCGTACCGTTTTAGAATCTGCGAAGTGCTTATCGGCTTATATGATTCGTTTGGATACGAGTCGAGCTACTTCCTTTACGAAGAGCTAACCAAAATTTGGATTTTTTGTATAGCGCGCTATGATATCCTTGTCGGATGCAAGAGGACTCCGTTAGAAGCCAGACTACGAATTTGATTGAGTGAAACGTTTCTATGTTTTTCCGTCGGGGCCAATCGACGGAAATGGATTTTAGAGTCGCGGATGGACTGTTTGGTAGTGTTTTTAGAGTCGCGGATGGACTGTTTGGAGGAGAATGGAGAATCAAGACTTTTCAGGAACTAACGACGTCTCGCGTTCCTCAAAGATATGATTTTCGTTTTCCGTAATGTTTATGCGTTGAGTAAGCATTTGAATCAAAAGAATTTATAATTTATAATGTAGAGTACATATGAAAAGTATTTTTGCGGGAGTACAAGGATGTTTGTCCCCATCTTCCCCCCCCCCTTTTGGTGAGGGGGATAGCTGAGCTCGTCGGGTTGCGACGAGCTGCCTACGTACCTCTTGCGAGGATCAAACCATCTCGTAGTTCTGTTTCTATCACGGTTGCTATCACTCCACGATTTCTGGCGCCTTGACTGTTTCAGCTAAGTCGGCGGTGGCGTTGGGAGTTAGGTCATCCGTTTTTTCGGCGATGGACTCGAGGATTTTCCCGCTATCCTGAGTTGTGGCCTGTTCGGATAAATCCGAGTTGTCCTTTGCTGAGTTCTCGGAGATACTCAGATTCTTCTTAGTTCTCTTCGGGTTAGCTACTGGGGCGTTCCGATTGCTGCGCAGTTTATGTTCGGCTAGGAAGCAGAGTCGCGACTGTTTTTGGCTTCCCCAGATTACAGCCGTTCCAGTCGGTGTTGGAAACTTGACGCCGAGATGGTAAGTGGACGGGACTGCCTTCATGGCATTTATCCAAGGAGTTCCCATTATGGCGTTATAGATAGCCGGGTTATCCACTACCGCGAATTCGACGATCTTCGTGACTTCTTTAGCCATGACCGGGAGTCTTATTTTTCCGAGGGTCATAGACGTGACGCCCGAGAATCCAGTCAATGGTCTTGGTTCTGGGATGACTTCTCCGAGGGGTATGTTCATCCTCTGCAGAGTGTCGCGGAACATGATGTTGACCGTGCTTCCTGTGTCGATGAGGATGCGGCCGACTTCGAGATCCTGAATCACCAAGTCGATGACCAGAGGATCGTAGTGGGGTTTATCGAGTCCGGCCGTATCCTGTTCCTCGAAGATGATTGCGTGATTGGGAACGTCGTCCTCTGGACACCATCCGGGGCTTTGATCGACAAAACGGAGTCCTGGTAAAAATGCGATCCTCCGATGATCATGTTGACCCTTTGGCGGTTGTTGTTGTTTCCTTCGCCGTCTTGTCTCCGTTCGCGTTTTTCGCCCGATTGAGTTCCAGGAGCGTTATTCTCGGGATTGGCTCCGTCGGTCTTCGGCAGACGGTCGGAATCCAGGATCAGGTCTTTCACGCTCTTGACCGTTGCTAGTTTGCCGTCAAGCAGCTTCATAATGAGTCTAGCGCCGAGGACTTTGCAGTTGGCGGTGGAGTGACCTCTCGTCTGATGGAACTCGCAGCTGGAATTGTCCTTGTACGAGTTCCGCGTCCAAGTGTTTCTGGCGGTCCTTCCTTGTTCGGAATTGACGGCGTAGTTATGTTCGCCTTGGACGTCTTCCCCTTCGTGATGGACGTACTTGTCGTTACGAGAGGTTTTCTTCTTGCCGGACGCTTTTTGCGGTCCATGCTTTTGTGCTAGGACTTTCATCTCTTCTTCCATGATGATGAAATCCGTTGCCTTGTGGAGAGTGTCCTGGATGGTGCGTGGCCTTTCCAGAGAAATCCACTTTCGGAATTTCGATTTGTACAAGAGGTTTTTCCTCAGGGCGTCGATGGCGACTCTGTCGCTGAGGCCTGTTACCCTGGACATCACGAGTTTGAACCTCCTTATGTAGTCGCGGAGCGGTTCGTCTTCCTTTTGAATTAGACTCCAAAGGTCTATGTCGGAAGTTTCCCTGTCCATGAACATGGAGAATTGCTTCAGAAAAGCTGAAGCAAGCTGGCGGAAACTTCCGATGGAGTTTCTTTTCAAGTGTGAGAACCACTCGAGCGCAGCACCTCTGAGGTTCGCGACGAATAGGAGACAGCAGCCGACGTCCTTTTCCCGCTCCGGAAGTTTAGACCTTGCCATCGCAATCTGGAAAGACTGCAGATGTGCCTTTGGATCTGTGGTTCCATCGTAGGTGGGAAGCTTTATTTTCCCAGGATCTGAGACTCGTGCGTCCGTGATTCGAGGAGGTGAACGGAGTTTTTCTCGATTCCTCGAGGAGCAGGTCGATCTCGGGGCAGTGCTGGTTACGTGGTGAATCTGCGATTTTACCGCTTTCACCTCGGCTGCAGTTTTGGCGATGTACTCGCGCAAATCGTGGATCTCGTTGGCGCCGTTCGCGCTCCTCTGTCTACGTTGGCTGCGATAGGCCCGAGTCTGGTCCTCAGCCAACCTTTCTTGCTTTGACCAGTAGAGGTCTTCTTCCTCTTCTGTCATGGGTTTTTCGAAGGCTGCCGCCAGTCGAGCTGACTGACTTCGGGTCCTTCTGGGGTGGATGTCGGCGTCTTCGTCGGACGGATCCGATTGATCGCTGATATCCAGATTGATTCTTTCGACGTCGTCTCCTCCGTTGTCCCTTGTGTGAGGTGGGAGGTTGCCCGTCATTTTCTTCTGCCCCGTCGGAGTGGTATCGTCAGGGATGAGTTCCGGGGATTTTCTCGGGGCATCTTTTTCTTGGTCTCCGGAAGTTCCGAAGTCGAGCCTCCTTACACGCCTCACCTTGGTGGATCCGCGCGGGAGTTTGCTTTTCGCTGTTAAGGTATCGACCTGTTTAGCGAGTGAAGCCATTAATTTCTCTTGTTCTTCCGACCGTTTCTGGGCGGTGGCGAACAGTTCCTTCACCTGGTCCAGCATCGCGGTGTTTGCCTCGGCAGTGACCGTCGATACGTTTCCGGCAGGAATCTTCTCAGCATTGACATTGACGGCTGGTCCGTCGTGCGTTTGCTTGTCTTTTTCCACGTTAGCAGACATGCTTAACTGGGCGTGCGTAGTTGCGAGAAAGATAAATCCGTGTATCCCCCTCCTTCTAGCGCCAAACTGTGGGAACCGAAATTCGCACTGTCGATTTTAGTTAAGTTTAAACGTAGGAAAACTAAGCTGACCTAGTTTTCCCCGAGGATCCCGGCTATCTGCTGGGCCACGCACGACAAAGTTAATACGAGTCAAGTTTAGGAATAAATGCGTAAAATAAAGAGAGCAAAAAGAAAGAATCTTATTTCCGAATCTGCGGAGAGCGTTTGGACAACAGGTCGAGATCTCGGCTGCAAGAGCTGTCGATCGTCGCTAGTCTCAAAACCTAGATCTAACCTAGTTGAGTCGCAGCTCGCTAAAAAAGGAAATAAACGCCTAAGTTCTAAATTGCTCTGGAGTGGTTTCTTTCTTCTGATTTCGGATCCCCCTTCCTCTGCTCCTAGCCTTGCTTATATACTCCCATATGACGGTCTATTCTTGATGGGCTGAGTCTGCCGCGGGCTGGACTTTTTCCATTTTCGTCGGCTTTCGTGTTTTTCGGGAAAGTTGACATTTATCTTTTCGGAAATTTGACATTTACTTTTTCGGAAGTTTAACATTTATCTTATCATGCGGAGATAATTGTAAACCGTCGTATCTATCTTTTAGAAAATCGTAAACGGGTCGTCCGATCGGGTTTGGTCCCTTTCGGGCCGTCTTCCGGACTTTCGCTGTTTTCTACGATTTCTTTGAAAGAATGCTCCTACTTGGATGTCGAGTCTTTCGGAAGATCTTCGATCCATTGCTGAGGCAAATGGTGTTTTAAGATAACCATCACCGTTTTATACGAAGTCTTCCTGTCCGTTGACGTCTTATGGGTTCTTCGAAATCTTGGAGCAGGAAAAGGAGTTTTGTTTGCGGGATCTCGGAAAGTCGCAAAACACGGATTTCTGGCGACCCGGAGGCCTAGAACTTACGCATGAAGACTAGCCGTCCGACGACCCGAGCCAGCACGGGACTAGCCGCCCGGCGACAACGGCCAGCACGGGCGCTAGCCGCCGGCGGCCACGGCCAGCACGGGGCTAGCCGCCCGACGACCACGGCTAGCACGGGCGCTAGCCACCGGCGGCCACGGCCAGCACGGGGCTAGCCGCCCGGCGGCAACGGCCAGCACGGGCGCTAGCCGCCGGCGGCCACGGCCAGCACGGGTGATACGCCCAAAATCGGGAGGATGGCTTTGGCCGGATGTTGGATATGAACCGAGAAGGCGAAGGCACTTCTGGAACCGGGATGGATTGATAGGATCGTCAAGAGGTGCGGAATGACTCTTGATATACCAACGATCTAAGGCTAACCACCAAAGAAGGGATGAATGTGTTGGCTAACCACCAAACAATACACAAAGATGATTGGCTGACCACCAAATCAACAAGCCGGTTCAAACCGATGAACTAGCTAAAGAACTCTCTCTCACTCAGAGAAGAAGAACAAAAATAAACAACCAAATTGATCTGATTTTATTCATGAAAGTGACTACATATTTATACTAGATGTAGTCAAAGAGAAACATAAATAAAGTGCGGAAAAAGATGTCTAGAAAATACAACATTTGACTAAATAATTATTAGAGAGTCAAAGTTGTAGAAATTGATGTAGTCTTGGTCAAGGTTGCGGAAAATGATGAAGTCTGGTCAAGATTGTGGATTCTGATGTAGACTGGTCAAGATTCGTCCAAGCGTCCAGGTTCATCCATGATGATCGGGTCCATCACGTAAGGACAAGGACGCACGCGGGCTGGTCGGGCTGGTTGGTCGGGTGATCTTCATGAACTGATGGTGAAACCTCGGGTTGGTCGAGCTGGTTGACAAGATCGCCATTTTGGTTTGAGTCCATGAACAAAAAGAACGGTGCTCGATTTTGGTTCTATCATATTCTCCCTCTTCAAAAAGATTTGTCCTCAAATCTGGAACATTAAAAGGAAAAGGGTATAAGCACAAGAATCATAATCAATACATTGCTCACCTTGGGTTTGGTCCGGCTCTTGAATGGACGAAGATTCTTCTTGGTTTGTTTGATGACCATGGTTTTGCTCTCCATCTGACCCTTCATTCGGTTCATGTGGGTACTCAGCGAAAATTGGCAATGGATCTGAAAGTCCTTTTTCTTGCTCGGTTTCAACTTCCTTTTCTGGCTCGGTTTCAATGTTCTTCAAGGTCACCAACGGTTTCTGTTTTTGGCACTTGTTAGCATAATGGCCGACCTTATGGCATTTGAAACACCTGGTAGAAAGAGCCTTGCTTGTGGGTTTCACAGCTTTGCTTTTATCAGAAGACAACACATTAGTTTTCAAATCTGAATTTGAAAGAGAAGAAAGATTACTTCGCTGTTTTGGTGCAGGAGAAGCGTTGGGGTTTCCCTTCTTTTTGAGTTGCCGGACAACATGAATCGCCTTATGCAACATCTTCTCCAAGCTGGCATAAGTCTGAAGCTCTTTCTGATCAAGCATATCCCGGCTGCTTCTCTTGGTTTTGGTGAATGGACGATCACCACTTCTGACCCACTTTTCAACATCATTGGACAAGTTTCGTCTCTTCCTTTGTTTCTGCACAAAAGCAAACTCATTAGAAGCAAACTGTTTCTTATCAAAAATCAATTGCTCTTTTTCAAAAACAGTTTTAAAAGGAAAGTAGACGTCTTGTTGTGGTTTTGATTTCTTGAGAAGTCCAAACATCCTGAAAACACTTAACAACCGAGTTAGCAAATAAAAATCCTCACACTCTCAAAGTGTTTAGCTCTCAATTTTTAGGTGATCACTCAGAGTTCTTTCCACTGGTTCAGAGGATGATAGGCAGTTAAATTCAGCAATCAAAAACCAAAACAAACTTTGTGCAAAAAGAAAAGAAATGAAGATGAAGAGAGATTTTTTTTTTTTGTGGATCCGCCTTAACTGTCCTAAGGCCGGATTTCTCCTCGGCCAGCAGGCTTTCTCTTCCACCACTCCCCTGGATTTCTCTTCAGAAGTGATTCAAACCAAGACTTTTACTTTTTTTTTGCTTTTTATCGATTTTTTTTCTTTTTTTTATATGGCGATCACAAGGGAGTAAAGGAAAAGCCCGGATCCAAAAAGAAATAAGAAGAGAAAATGATGAAGAGATGAGAAGGTGAAAAGAAGATAGAAAACAAACCAGCCAAAGTGGCTCTGATACCAAATGATACGCCAAAATCGGGAGGATGGCTTTGGCCGGATGTTGGATATGAACCGAGAAGTCGAAGGAACTTCTCGAACTGGGATGGATTGATAGGATCGTCAAGAGGTGCGGAATGACTCTTGATATACCAACGATCTAAGGCTAACCACCAAAGAAGGGATGAATGTGTTGGCTAACCACCAAACAACACACAAAGATGATTGGCTGACCACCAAATCAACAAGCCGGTTCAAACCGATGAACTAGCTAAAGAACTCTCTCTCACTCAGAGAAGAAGAACAAAAATAAACAACCAAATTGATCTGATTTTATTCATGAAAGTGACTACATATTTATACTAGATGTAATCAAAGAGAAACATAAATAAAGTGCGGAAAAGATGTCTAGAAAATACAACATTTGACTAAATAATTATTAGAGAGTCAAAGTTGTAGAAATTGATGTAGTCTTGGTCAAGGTTGCGGAAAATGATGAAGTCTGGTCAAGATTGTGGATTCTGATGTAGACTGGTCAAGATTCGTCCAAGCGTCCAGGTTCATCCATGATGATCGGGTCCATCGCGTAAGGACAAGGACGCACGCGGGCTGGTCGGGCTGGTTGGTCGGGTGATCTTCATGAACTGATGGTGAAACCTCGGGTTGGTCGAGCTGGTTGACAAGATCGCCATTTTGGTGCGTGTCCATGAACAAAAAGAATGGTGCTCGATTTTGGTTCTATCAACGGGGCTAGCCGCCCGGCGGCCACGGCCAGCACGGGCGCTAGCCGCCGGCGGCCACGGCCAGCACGGGGCTAGCCGCCCGGCGGCCACGGCCACGACCGGAGTCGGCTGCTCGGTTCCTTCGGCTTGTGCGTGTTTTTGCGTTTTTAGTTTTCCGTAGGTTTTTCCTTGTGTAGAAAATGTTTCTAGCAGTTGATTTTGAGACGATGAATCTCGAACTTAATATTTTTCTAAGGTTTCTCGATTTACAATTAGTCTCTCGAGGTTGCTCTAACATTTTCATGTTTTTCCGAGACTTTCGGACATCGATTTCGTCTTGACCGATTTTGACCCCAACATGGTTCAGGCCGCTTTTTCATTGGGCTTGAATCTCCTTCAAAAGTCGGGTACTCGCAGATGGACTGGCTGGAGAACCTCCGGTTTGTAAAATTCATAACTTCTTCCTCCATGAAGATTTTCTTGTAATTCCAAGCCTCGGTGAATCCTTGATGAGTTGGCCTTCTAGTAAATTGGATTCATGACAAAAGACCTTCTGGTGGTTGAGATATTTGCCTGGGACTGGACCTCTGTCGCTGGTACCTCCAAAGTGGCCGGTTTGGGCAGGTTGGTTGACCTCTGGTTCGACCACTGGTTTGATGGCCGCATCATTCCCTCCCCCTTGTGAAGGTTTTGACCTCAAAGTGGATAACCTGATACACCACAATAGAGCAAGTCAGGTTTTATTCTCTTTTGGGAGTTTAGAACCTTACCTTGGTGATATAATTTTGGTTTGGGAATGGGTTGTGCATCTGGTGGTTCTTCTTAAAAGATGGGAAATGATCACGCCTCTGGCCTGGATAGTGTCATTTCTTCTCTTGAGCAATGATACAGCCTGGTGATAGTGCTCAAATTACCAAGTAGAGCTTACTCTCTCAAATAAGAGGTACAGCTGTAGTACTTAGGGATCGAATCACGAGGAGTTAGGGAACCAATTAAATAAAATCTACTAATCAATCCTAGGCAAGGTTGGTTTATATGATAGAAATGAAAATAAAAATTCCTAAATTGAGCAAGGCAGTTGCTCTAACTAACAATATGAAGGGTTGTTTTAAATGGGATAAAGAGTGCTAGACATAGGGTTTCTATTCAGGAATGGAGATTATAATCTCTATAAATGCTTTAATAAGTTGCTTGCATGATACTATAGATCTCAGCCGCTTAACATATGTGAATGAATCAATGGTTAAAATTCTAGATCTCTGGCGACACCTTTCGCATGATGACACAGAAAAAGAGTCGGTCGATATCCTTTTGAGATATCGAGCGATACACCTTTCGCGGCGCGATCGATTTACCAGTAGGGTATCGATCGACGGCTTCTAGATCTGCCTAGGCGCGAACCGAATATGACTGCGAAGGTCTCAAGGAGGAACTGTCGTTCTTCTCAACGGGAAACAGGCATCGCTCAAATGGATAATTCAAGATAATCTAAGATCCTAGTGATCTATGTTCTAGTTAGCTACTCTAAAACAAGCATAGGGTACAATCCATTTGATGAGTATCACAACTTAGCAATTATAGTTTGGGGCTAATCCCACAAACCTATTTAAACCCTAGATCTAACAAGTAGACTACTCAGACATAGCTAACAATTCATAACAATAGATAGATGAAGAATTGCATAGATAGAATAAAGTAGAAATACAAAAGGAGATGAGAAATCTCTCCAATCTCTCTCAAACAAATAAACTCTAGTCTCTCTCTCACACTCTCTGCTTTGGTTGTGAAAAGCTTCAAGCTTCAAAGGTTTTCAAAACTTGCCGTCAAAATCACTTAGCAGGAGTATTTAAGCATTTCCATTAGGTTAAAAACTCGTCAGGGGCAATCTCGTAATTTGGTGAAGTCTTGGTGAAGTAGTCGGCTAAACCATTTCGTCCTCGATATCGATCGACAACACTAAATGTGTATCGATCGATTATAATCTTCTAGTACGCGGATCTTCTCAGCTACATCGATCGACAACTCAGGATGAGTATCGATCGATTAATCGCAATGTTGACTTCCGACTTAGTCTTGAATGGTCAACTCGGGTGTATCATCTCTTGTACTCCAAAATGCTCCAAAAACATCACTTTCTCACAAAATGCTCCTGAACCTGAAAACATACCTAACAGGCTAGAAAACAGATTAAATATATAATAAAATACTAGTATACCATGGTTAAAAACGGGTAAAATCCATGGTATATCAACTCCCCCAGACTTACTCCTTTGCTTGTCCTCAAGCAAAAATGTAGTCTTTGGAAAAGGTTGGAAATAGCAGGAACTCAAGGATTCAATATATTGAAGTCACCACTCTATGGGTTTGCAATTCATGTCTAAACATCCTAATCACAGAAGTTCATCATGCCTTATCCTAGCTTAGCAACTAAACTCATCTAGTCAACAACTTAGCAATTCTCATCTGACATTCCCCTCTACTAACCTCATTTCTTAACATAAAATAAAAGTGCAGGCTTTACCTTGGAGTATCGATCAAAGAACACATGGATTCAACTCAAACAAGTATCTGAACACACAGGTAGTCTTCTCTTGATCCTTTCTCCCCTCTTCTCTCTTCACTGAATCTCTTATTAGTTTCAATTTCAACAGGTTTCGATGCCACATAGGTCATCTAGTCCATCTCATTGACATTTGCATTGTAACTCATAATTTTGACAAAGTGTAGCGAATAATGGGGTCGCAGGAATCACTCCTACCCCTCGTTTCCACAATGTGTGATCATCCTTGAGATTTAGAATACTGGGGTCGCAGGAGACACTCCTATCCCTCTGCTCTCAAGAAATCATTTCAATTTTATAACATAAACTTAGATCTCGAGATGCCGAAGAGAGCGAAGGAAGGAACCAGAAACACACAGACTTTTTACCTTCCAGACTTGTAAGAGGATTCCGATCCAGTGATATCCAAGCCCCAAGACAAGCAAATAAGTCAGTATTAGTGTTGTTGGAGGTCAGCTTTTGGTTCTTCAAACAATCTTAGCTAGTGAATATAGATAGCAAGTTGATCCCCTTTAGCATCTTTAGTACTATCTGCAATCAGTAATCTAGAATGGTGCTAAAGAGTGGTCAGACAATCAAATATAAATCCATATCAATGTTTCTATTTAATACTTATGCGAAAATAATTTGAAAAACATTTTAATAAAAAACCAAAATAAAAACACATATTAGTAAACTCCCCCCCAGACTTAAATTACACTGTCCCAGTGTAACATCCTGGTGAGGTAAATAAAATAAAACATAATAAATATAACAAGTTAGAATGAATAAACCTGATCGACAAGATGTCGATCGATTCGTAGTGGTATACGTCGATCGTTAGTAATGGTCGTGTGGTGTCGAGCGATATGAATGGTGAATGTCGTCGATGGAATTATCATTTCTACTTGGATCTAATAATAACTGCAAAAAAATTCGAGAAAGAAAAAAATAAAAGCAAAAAGAAAAAAAAAATAAAATAAAGAAAAAGAAAACCTAATAGTGGGTTGCCTCCACTCAGCGCTTGGTTATAGTCATTTAGCTTGACTGTGGTAGGTGAGTGACTCATGGGTGCAGAAACTGCTGATTACCGGACAGCAATCATCAATCTTTGGTCTCCTACTATTGAACCATGTGGCGACGAAGCTTCTTGTGGCATCATCCGCTGTATGTTGCTTCTTATCTATCTGGAGGACTGTATCTTGAAGTTTCTCACAGAATTCTCGATGTATTCGATTTTGTCAACTTTCTGTCGATGGTCTGGTAGGTGTGTACGGCAATAATTTCAGCTCACTCTGTAATGCATCGATCCTGTCCAAAATAAACTGATCTCGTCTGCTAAAGACTCGGTGTCGATCGATGCTACGAGATGCGCGTCGATCATTTCGCTGAGTGGACTGTCGGTCGACTCAGAATCCATTGTGTCGATCGACTGTGAAGCACTGTCCTTGGTACTGCAGAGCACGTATATTGCCCTTCATGTGGCGAGTATTCTGCAGAGGCTGTTAACCTTTCGTTAACAGTGTAGTCAATGGTATGACAGGTCCGTTGAGTCTCTTTCCATAGCATCCATAGCCTCATACAGCTCAGTTTAGTTCATCAACTGCTGCTGGAGTGCCTGCTCTCTTGCTGGTGGTGGTTCGGGTGTGATCGATTGTCGAGGCCTGCGTCGATCGATGCTCCGTGTTGTCACAAAGGCCAGAGATGATTGAACGATGCTCATGTCCCTTTGTAGCTCGTTCAGCTGCTGTGACATTGTGGCCTGAAATCGCAGGATAGGTGAACTGAAGAGTTCATGTTTTTCGACGTACGATTTCATCTTATCTTCAGTTCTGCGAACCTCGTGTCGATCGACGATGAAGGATGTGTGTCGATCGATGGAAAAGTAGCATTCTGAGCTTGTTCATTCTGGCGAATTGTATCCACTCTTTCTGTAGAAGATCGATCCTCTTGCTTAACCATTCGACTTGTTGTTGAGAGGGCTGTAGACGTCTCCAAATCCGTGTATTGATGTTAAGCAACCTCCCATTCATCTTTCTTAGGTGATGAACATTCTGGTCGGTCCATGGATGTAGTCTTGCCGATGTCGATCGATGGTACAGTACTCTGTCGGTCGATACTGGTGGCGTAGCCTCTTCTCAAGCGTGGTCAATATGTTTCCAAGCTCCACTCTTATCTCAGCCATATCATTCTGGAAGTCTTTGTAACTGACATCCAAGGCTGGAAAGTGTCTTCCACCAATGTGCGCATGTTTGCCTCAAGGTGCGCCTGAGCTCTCCATAACATCAGTCACCATATCATCCACCCCTCTCTACTGTAGGGCACTGGTGGTGGTGTGTATGCATGGTAAGGGCGTGTGTGTATTGGAAGGCGTAAGCAACCTTTGTGAAAAAGGGATGCTCTATCCAAAAGTTCTTTCCTTGCTCCTTGGTAATATGGATGATCTCACCATCAACTCCTCTAGCATAGTCAAACTCATCTCTGTAGACACCATATTCATCCTTAGCCTCCACTGAATCTCCTGGATCCATCGGTAGTGAAGCACGTCGTCCAAACTCCATCGTCTGTCGGCGATCGGACTCTCGGTCTGTCGATCGATCCTGGAT
>NW_026615441.1:0-63754 GCF_000801105.2 Raphanus sativus | reverse complement strand
AACCTGTTTTAGGACATGTTAAAATTGCTAATGTGATTAGAATTCCCATTCAGGGTGAAGAACCATTAAATTGTTTGATAGAGATACCAAAGCATTTTATATGCCAGCTTTTGCATCAAATTTGCTTTCTGTCAAAAGAGTTGCTACTGATTTACATTGCAATGTAATATTCAGTCCTAATGAGGTTATGTTTCAGGATATTGAGACTCTTAAAGTTGATTGGCAAAGTGTTACAAGGAGGACTTTGTACCTACTTGAAGACATCAAGACCAGTTCAAATTATCTGCTTTTAGTTCAATTCCTGTCTTAGATAAATGATGTATTGTGGCATGCTAGATTAGGTCATCCTCATTCTCGTGCCTTGAACATTTTTATTACCTAATGTTGTGTTTAAAATGATGGCTGTGAAGCTTGTATCCTTGGTAAACACTGCAAAACTGTCTTCCCAAAATGTCTACCATTTATGAAAATTGCTTTGATCTCATACATTCTGATGTCTGGACTGCACCATGCATATCTAGAGAGAATCATAAGTACTTTGTCACATTTATTGATCAAAATCCAAGTATACTTGGCTGACTATGATTCAAACTAAAGATAGAGTGCTTGATGCTTTTATTAATTTCCAGAACTACATAACTAATCATTTCAATGTTAAGATCAAAGTATTCAGATCAGATAATGGGGGAGAATATACAAGCAAAGCATTCAAAAGCCATCTAGCTAAACATGGGATCATTCACCAAACTAGCTGCCCATACACCCCACAGCAAAATGGAGTTGCTGAGAGGAAGAACAGGCACCTAATGGGGTGGCGAGATCCATGATGTTCTATACCAACATGCCTAAACGATTTTGGAGTGATGCTGTGATGACTGCATGCTATCTCATCAATCGGACGCCTACAAGAGTGCTTGAGGACTCCCACCATATGAGGTATTGAACAAAAGAAAACCATCCATTGATTACTTACGGGTCTTTGGGGTGTTGTGTTTTGTATTAAGGCCAGGTGATCACAGAAACAAGCTAGAGGCAAGAAGTATCAAGGCAGTGTTCATTGGCTATTCAAATACACAAAAGGGGTACAAGTGCTATGTACCAGAGACTAGGAGAGTCATGGTGTCCAGGGATGTGAAGTTTGTTGAATCAAGAGGCTAACTTTGAGGAGAAAGATTGGGAGAATCTCAAAGATTTATCTCAAGAAGCCTCGGATAGAGCACTAAACCTGAAGCATATTATGGAGAGTCTTGGCATCAACATGGGTCAGGATCAGCACCAGTGATTCTTGAGGGTGAGCAAGTTATTCATCCTAATCCTGAGGGGGGAATCAAGAGGTTCTCACACTGGTCAAGAGGGGATCAGATGAACAAGAGAGGTTCAAGAGGGAACACACACTGATCAAGCGCAAGAGTTCATGATCAGGATGAAAACAATCAAGGTGTGCCATCAGTACAAGAGCAAGAGGCTGTACCTGATGAAGTTGAAAGTATAGAGAAGAAGTCCAGCCGCTTAGGAGAAGCACAAGGGTCAGGAATCCACCATCAAACTGGAGCAACACAAGGGTATATTTCAACAGCCAAGCAGTTGCTCATCCAACACAAGCCAACATGCTCCCTAGCTCAATACCCTAAGGATCATCAAGTGTTCATTACCAACCTTGATGAGGCTTACATACCAAGACATATGAGGAGGCTATGGCAATCAAGGAATGGAGAGACTCAGTAGAAGATGAGATGGGGGCTATGGAGAAGAATGGAACCTTCTTTGAGAGTGAGCTTCCCAAAGGCAAGAAGGCAGTGACCAGCATGCTTCTGTCACTATCAAGTATCTAGCTAATGGGAAACCAGAAGGAAGAAGACCAGGCTAGTAGCAAGAAGGCTACACCCAAGTGTATGGTGAGGATTACCTAGAAACATTTGCGCCAGTAGCAAAGTTACACACCATAAGAGTTGTGCTCTCACTTGCTGTGAATTTGGAGTGGGATCTTGGCAAATGGATGTCAAGAATGCATTCTTACAAGGAGAGCTAGAAGATGAAGTATACATGCGCCCACCACCTGGAATGGAAAGCATGGTCAAGCCTGGAAATGTTTTGAGATTGAGGAAAGCAATATATGGTCTAAGCAATCTCCAAGAGCCTGGTATCACAAGCTGAGTTCAACACTGAATGGAAGGGGTTTTAGGAAATCTGAAGCCGACCACACCTTGTTCACTCTGACCAGCAAGCAAGGGATCATTGTTATACTCATCTATGTGGATGATATAATCATCACAGGCAGTGACAAAGAAGGGATCAACTCAACCAAGGTGTTTCTCAAAGCAACATTTGACATCAAGGACTTGGGAGAGCTCAAGTATTTCCTTGGGATTGAGATATGCAGATCAAAGGAAGGGTTGTTCCTGTCTCAAAGGAAATACACTCTGGATTTGTTAAAAGAAGTTGGTGATCTTGGCGGAAGAGCTGCTAAAAACACCACTAGAAGATGGATACAAAGTGATGCGTGAGGGGAGATTGAAGACAAGGCTTATGGAGATGTGAAGCACTATAGAAGAATGGTTGGGAAGCTGATATATCTCACTATCACAAGACCTGATGTGTGCTTTGCAGTCAACCAGGTGAGCCAGCATATGCAAGCTCCCAAGATGCATCATTGGAACATGGTGGAGAGGATACTAAGGTATCTAAGAGAGGCGCCAGGACAAGGAATATGGATGGGGTGCAACAAGAGCACTGAGATAGTTGGGTATTGTGATGCTGATTGGGCTGGAGACAGAATTGATAGGAGATCAACTACTGGTTATTGCACATTTATTGGAGGCAACTTGGTGACTTGGAAGAGCAAGAAGCAAAAGGTGGTTTCATGTTCAAGTGCTGAGGCAGAGTATAGAGCCATGAGAAAGCTCACAAGTGAGCTGATTTGGATCAAGGGACTGCTTAAGGACTTGGGAGTAGAGACTACCTCACCAATCACTATGCATTGTGATAACCAGGCGGCTATACACATTGCCAGCAACTCAGTCTTCCATGAAAGAACCAAACACATTGAAGTAGACTGCCACAAGGTTAGACAAGCAGTGGAGCAGAAAGTGATATTGCCATGCTACACACGAAGTGAGGAGCAGCTAGCTGACATCTTCACAAAGGCAGCAAGCACCAAGGTCTGTGAGTTCATCCATCCACGGTTAGGACTCATAGACCTCTCATGTCACTGATCTCTCCTCCATGAAGTAATCTACTCTTTTTCCTTGGCTTGGTTTTTGTCCCATTGGGTTTTGCCAAGCTAAGGTTTTAATGAGGGATTGCTTCATGGCTTCCAAGCTTGACTTGTTCTATATGGTCAAGCTTGAGGGGGAGTGTTGACATGAAGACATAAGGAGATAAACAAGATCAGATATATCAAAGATGAGCTTGGATGGCGATGCCTTGTTCTACAAGTATGTGCATTGCCTCTCTTGGATTCAAATAATCCTAACCGCCACAAGGAAGCAAAGAGTGACTTGCCAAGGAAGGTTTAGGAGAAGAAGAATGCCGTTGGAAGGTCAAGACAAAGGAGGGATGTCGGCAAGGAATTGTTTACTATAAAGATCACATGTTCACTTTGCCTCATAGCCGTTCCTGAGCTGTCACTATCCAAGATCAGTCTGCGCAGTCTGAGCCCCTTTGTTTATTACTTCTTCTTGTATGTCGATTTAGCTATTTATGTATGTGTGTGATGAACTAAATGAATCAAGGAAACAGTTTCCTCTTTCTTTACTTCTCTCTCGCGAACTCCTCTCTCTTTCTCTTGAATTCTCACAATGGTTATCATAATCTCCTCTTAATCTCTCCTTAATCTTTACATTCTCTCAGTAGCAAGTAAAACATACCTCCTAGACAAAGCATCAGCTACCACATTTTCTTTTCCTTGTTTGTAATGAATCACATAAGGAAAAGTTTCAAGGAATTCTACCCATTTGGCGTGCCTCTTGTTAAGCTTGTGCTGCCCTTTAAGATGTTTGAGGGATTCATGATCAGTGTGGATCACGAATTCTTTTGGCCAAAGGTAGTGTTGCCAAGTCTCTAGGGCCCTGATCAAAGCGTATAGCTCCTTGTCGTAGGTGGGATAATTCGCCATGGCTCCTCCTAGCTTCTCACTGAAATAAGCAATTGGTCTCTTCTCCTGCATCAGTACAGCACCAATTCCTACACCAGAAGCATCACATTCTATTTCGAAAGTCTTAGAAAAATCAGGTAAAGCAAGTAAAGGAGCTTCAGTCAACTTCCCTTTCAAGGTTTGGAAAGCTTTTTCTTGTGCATCATCCCATCTAAAACCCACATTCTTCTTGATCACCTCAGTGAGTGGTGCGGCTATGGTGCTGAAATCTTTCACAAATTTTCTGTAGAAACCAGCCAAACCATGGAAACTCCGAACCTCACTCACATTCTTTGGGATAGGCCACTCTCGGATTGCTTTGATCTTTTCTTCATCCACCCTGATTCCTTGAGCTGTAACAACAAAGCCTAAAAACACAAGGTGATCTGTTCCAAAAGTACATTTCTGGAAGTTAGCAAAAGGAGACTCCTTCCTAAGCACTTCCAAAACAGTTTTCAGGTGATTAACATGTTCATTCATACTCTTGCTGTAGATCAGAATATCATCAAAGTAAACTACAACAAAGTGACCTATGAAAGCTCTTAGAACATGATTCATCAATCTCATGAAAGTGCTAGGTGCATTCGTAAGCCCAAATGGCATAACAAGCCACTCATACAACCCATGTTTTGTTTTGAAAGCAGTTTTCCACTCATCCCTTTCCCTCATCCTAATTTGATGATATCCACTTTTCAAATCTATCTTAGAGAACACACAAGAACCGTGCAATTCATCTAACATATCATCGAGTCTAGGGATAGGATACCTGTACTTTACAGTGATGTTGTTAATGGCTCTGCAGTCAACACACATGCGCCAGCTTCCATCTTTCTTTGGCACCAAGAGCACAGGCACAGCACATGGACTCATGCTTTCTCTAATTATCATTTTATAGTTTAGAAAGAGTATTAAGAGATTGAGAGAGTTTGTGAATCAAAGATCTAAGAGTTTAAGAACAAAGAAATCATATTTCACTATTTGAGAGCTCATACATCATAATCTTATTAATGAGCTGAGATTACAAATATATAGAAAGAGAGGAATCAAAGGATTGCGCAAATGAACCTAGACAGTTTACTATACTAAGCATGTGGAGTCAACATGGCAAGGCTGGATGGTTTGAATTGTATGGCTGAGAGAGCTCACATGCTTTGGACCTTTACAGCCTGTCCAAAGCTGTATGCGCGCCTCTCTTCCTTCACACAAGACTCACCGGTCTGATCACTATTCAAAGCCTCTCCTTTAGTCCAAAGCTCTTGCCATCTCTTCTCACTTGCCCGGGTAACTTCTTTTCACCTTTCACTATTACAGTAACTTCTTATTTACTGTGGTAACTAAAAGTTACTGTAATAGTGCCAACTCCAAATATGCTCAACACTTCTTCTCTTCTCTTATTACCACTTCATCTCAACACTCCCCCTCAAGCTTGACCATGTGAAACAAGTCAAGCTTGGAAGGACCATGAGATCTCCCTCGTTAAAACCTCATTAAGGAAAACCCATTGGGACAAAACCTTAATGAGGAAAGAGTAGAGATCACATGGTCAGGAGAGTGTATAGACTAGTGCTTAGGCGAAAGATCAATGAGCCCCAATCTGATATGAATGGACTCCATTGTCTTTTGCCTTGCTGCCTTTGTGAACACATCAGCCAACTGATCCTCACTCCTAGTGTAACAAGGCAGAATCACCCCAAGTATCATCATCTGCCTCACCTTGTGACAATCCACCTCAATGTGTTTGGTTCTTTCATGGAACACTGAGTTAGAGGCTATATGGATGGCTGCTTGATTATCACAGTGCATAACCATTGGAGTTGCTTGCTCAATCTCCAAATGCTTCAGAATCCCCTTGATCCATACAAGCTCGTTAGTGAGTTTAAGCATAGCTCTATACTCAGCCTCAGCACTAGAACAAGACACCACCTTCTGCTTCTTGCTCTTCCATGTGACAAGATTACCTCCAATGAATGTACAATAGCCGGTTGTTGATCTTCTGTCTGCTCGGTCTCCAGCCCAATCCGCATCACAGTAGCCTACAACCTCAGTGCTCTTGTTACATCCCATCCAAACTCCAAGACCAGTCGTTCCATTCAGATACATCAAGATCCTTTCCACCATTCTCCAATGATGCTCCTTAGGAACTTGCATGTGCTGACTCACTTGATTCACCGCAAAGCACACATCAGGTCTTGTGATGGTAAGGTAGATCAGTTTCCCCACTATCTTTCTGTATAGCTTAGGATCATGAAATGGCTTGCTATCCTCAATCTCCCCCTCACGTGGAACCTTGTAACCATCCTCCATTGGCATCTTTGCTGTCTTTCCCCATATGCATCAGCTCCTTTCAAGAGATCAATCACATACTTCCTTTGAGACAGAAACAACCCTTCCTTTGATCTGCATATCTCAATCCCAAGGAAGTACTTCATTTCTCCCAAGTCTTTGATCTCAAAACTTGCTTTAAGATACTCCTTTGTAGCCTTGATGCCTTCCTTATCACTTCCTGTGATGATGATATCATCAACATAGACCAGCAACACAATAATCCCGGATGGAGTGGTTAAGGTAAAGAGAGTGTGATCCAACTCTGACTTCCTGAATCCTCTCCCATTCAGTGTAGTGCTCAGCTTATTGTACCACGCCCTTGGAGATTGCTTAAGACCATAGATAGCTTTCTTTAACCTCAGCACATTGCCCTTCTTGACTAGATGTTCAAGACCTGGTGGTGGATGCATATACACTTCATCTTCCAATTCTCCTTGAAGAAATGCATTCTTCACATCCATTTGCCACAAATCCCACTCAAGATTCACAGCTAGAGACAATACAATTCTGATAGTGTGGAGCTTAGCCACTGGTGCAAAGGTCTCCACATAGTCCTCACCATATGTCTGAGTAAATCCCCTTGCCACCAGCCTAGACTTGCGCCTCTCTATTCTCCCATCTGGATAGAATTTGATTGTGAACACCCATTTACTTGTCACTGCCTTCTTCCCTTTAGGTAGCTCACTCTCATACCAAGTTTCATTTTTAATCATAGCTCCAGACTCATCAGCCACTGATTCTCTCCACTCCTTTATAGCTACAGCTTCCTCATAAGTTCTTGGGATGTAACACTCATCCAAGCTTACTGTGAAAGCTACATGTTCATCCGGGAACTCTGCAAAGGAACACACGGCTTGAGATGGATGCTCCACAGCCTGGGCATTGTAGTACACTCTTGTGTTTACCCAGTTGGAGGAATCTCTCTTCACCCTAGTGCTTCTCCTTAACTCTTGCACTTGTTCCTCTTCTTGTGGCTCTTGTTCACCACTCTCATCTGATCCACCAGAATCTTCTCCCCAATCTTCACTAGATTGAGTATCTGAACCAGTAGAAGTAGCTTCTCTTTGCTCATCTTCACTAGATTGAGCACCACTCTCTACTCCAGCAGTCGCCTCTTGATCATGTTGTTGACTTGAATCTCCTTGATTTTGAGATTCAGTCCCATTCCCCCTCTCATGATCAAGAGGAGTTGTTCTCACAGCTTCACCATGCTGGTTGGAAGACTCTCTTCTTCCAGAACTCGGATCCAGGGATACTCCTATCCCTAACCTTTCCAACATCACTCTCAGTGTTGTTGCCCTATCAGATGGAGCTTGAGACAAGTCCTTCAAATTTTCCCACTCCTTTTCTTCATAATACCCTTTTGTTTCAACAAACTTCACTTCTCTAGACACCATCACTCTCTTTTCATCAGGATCATAACACTTATAACCCTTTTGTGTGTTGGAGTATCCAATGAACATAGCCTTTGTACTCTTGGCTTCCAACTTGTTCCTCAGTTCTCCTGGAGTCATCACATAGCACACACATCCAAATACCCTTAGATGATCAATGAAAGGCTTCTTCTTATTCAACACCTCAAATGGAGACACATCCTTCAGAATCCTTGTTGGGACCCGGTTGATAAGATAGCAAGCAGTTTGCACAGCATCTCCCCAAAATCTCTTTGGGACATTTGCATGAAACATCATTGACCTTGCAACCTCCATTAAGTGTCTATTCTTCCTCTCAGCTACACCATTCTGCTGTGGTGTATAAGGACAACTAGTCTGGTGCACAATCCCATGCTTGGCTAGATGGCTCTTGAATGCATTGCTGATGTATTCACCTCCATTATCTGACCTCAATATCTTCACCGAGGCATTGTATTGATTGGATACATATGCCTGGAAGTTCATAAATGCCTCCAACACCCTGTCCTTAGATGGAAGCAATGTCAGCCAAGTATACTTTGACTTCTCATCAATGAAAGTCACAAAGTACTTCTGGCTATCTCTAGACATGCATGGAGCAGTCCACACATCCGAGTGAACTAGATCAAAGCATTGCTCATAGGTTGTTTCTGAAGTTGGGAACACTGTCCTACAATGCTTCCCTAGAATGCATGCTTCACACTCCAAGTGGTTGAATGACATTTTAGGCATTACCAATCCAATAGCACGAGCATGTGGATGTCCTAGCCTTGCATGCCAAATCATGTTGTCCACTTTCTCAGCAGCACTGCTCAAACACATAGGATTAGGAAACTCCTTGGTCACAAGTAGATGGTATAGCTGATTTTTGCTATCACCTCTACCAATGACTCTTCCAGTCTTTAAGTCTTGAAACTCCACTTCTTCTGGCCTGAATACTACCTGACACCCTAGATCAACCGTTGCTCTCTTCACTGATAGCAAGTTTGATTCAAACCGAGGCATGTAGAATGCATTAGTCTCCTTGTCAAACAGTTTGAGCTTCCCCACTCCTTCTATGGGGATCATGTCCCCATTTGCTATCTTTACTCCTCCACTGGATGTTTTTATATCCTTTAGTAGATGTCTATCACTGATCATGTGATGACTTGCACCAGAATCAATGATAATGGGTTTGTTTGATGTGTATGCTTTGGTAGGAGAGCTATCCCTCCGGGTCGTAACCAAAGCATACATATGCTTAACAAACTCACTCCATTCCTCCTTGGTTACATGCTCATCTACTTCTGGCTTCTTTGGAATCATGCTTCCTTCTCCCATATAGGCAGAGTAGTTGCATACTCCCACAACTCTCTTCCTACACCTTATCATGTTGCTAAACCCCTTAGCAAGCATTCTCCCTTTCCTCTTCTTCCGGAAGCTCTCACTCCTACTCCTGGTTAGCCTCCATGAGCCCTCACTCCTACTCATGGTTAACCAATCTCTCATCATCTTGTGTGCTCTCTCCACCAGCACACACATTCCTTCCACATCTGCGAGTTGTTCTCCATTGAGAACCATCTCTACTAGCCATCCATAAGATAACTTCATGCTCACCAAGAGCCTTGCTATCACCTCTTGCTTTGGTGTAGCATCTACACGAGTTCCCAACCCTTGTAGTTCATCCCACAAGTGTTGCAGCTCCATTAGATGATCTCTACCTCCAAGGATCCCCTCCTTGACCTCACGCACTCTCCTAAGACTGATCTTGTTCTCATGAACATCTTCAATCCCCTTGAGCAGTGTACTCCCATCAGTAGCCATCTCCTTCAAAGACTCTACCTTTACATCATTACTCTCATCAGTAGTGACCTCCTTCAAAGATCCCACCTTTACACTATCAGTAGTGACCTCCTTCAAAGATCCCACCTTTGCATCATTTCTCCCAATCCCACAGCTCTCCAAGGCTGTCTTCAACCAGATTGACCAACTCCACTCCATTTCCCTGTTACACTGGTTGTTATTCATCACTAACCAACCGCAAACACAGAAATCAACACACAAGACTCAGCAATCCACAAACAACAGCCAAAGCGCCAAGCTTTAGCTTAAATCTTCCTTCAAGACTCTCAAAAACAACTCGCCAAGCTTCTCAGCGAGCTAGACTATCTTCCTGAGCTTGTCAAACACCTAAAGGAACCTCCTTGAAGCTTGCCCTCCAAAAGAAACACCAACAGACCCAAACTCAAAACGAAAAAGGATCTAGCTCACCAAACACTCAAGAACACTCAAGAACACTCAAGAACATTCTTCAAAGATCACGAAATACTCTTCCCTTTTAATCAACCTGGCTCTGATACCATATCATTTTATAGTTTAGAAAGAGTATTAAGAGATTGAGAGAGTTTGTGAATCAAAGATCTAAGAGTTTAAGAACAAAGAAATCATATTTCACTATTTGAGAGCTCATACATCATAATCTTATTAATGAGCTGAGATTACAAATATATAGAAAGAGAGGAATCAAAGGATTGCGCAAATGAACCTAGACAGTTTACTATACTAAGCATGTGGAGTCAACATGGCAAGGCTGGATGGTTTGAATTGTATGGCTGAGAGAGCTCACATGCTTTGGACCTTTACAGCCTGTCCAAAGCTGTATGCGCGCCTCTCTTCCTTCACACAAGACTCACCGGTCTGATCACTATTCAAAGCCTCTCCTTTAGTCCAAAGCTCTTGCCATCTCTTCTCACTTGCCCGGGTAACTTCTTTTCACCTTTCACTATTACAGTAACTTCTTATTTACTGTGGTAACTAAAAGTTACTGTAATAGTGCCAACTCCAAATATGCTCAACACTTCTTCTCTTCTCTTATTACCACTTCATCTCAACACTAATGTGTCCTTTCTCCATCAGTTCTTCCACTTGTCTTTGCAGCTCCTTGGTCTCATCTGGATTGGTTCTATAGGCAGGCCGGTTAGGGAGAGAGGCGCCCGGAACCAGATCTATTTGGTGTTCAATACCACGGAAAGGAGGCAGACCTGCTGGACTATCTTCTGGAAACACATCACCATAATCCTGCAAGATGAATTGAAAATCTTTCGGAAACTCCGGTGCAAGGTTAGAAGCAGTTAGTGCACCTTTAAAAACAAAGAGAAGTAAAGGTTGTTTAAGCAAGAGAGCCTTCTTAACCTCACTGTTTTTGGCCATGAGATTAGACCCTATCTTTTGTGAATCAGTTGATTCCTTCTTGGCTTCTTGGCGTCGGAGTTTCAGCTGCAGTTGATCCTCATGCACTTCTTGTGGAGATAAGGGAGCTAGAACAATCTTCTTATCTCGGTGGGTGAAAGAATGTCGGTTTGTAAAACCATCATGGATTGCTCTTTTATCAAGCTGCCAGGGCCTTCCTAGGAAGATGTGGCTGGAATCCATAGGTAGAACGTCACACACTATCTCGTCTTGGTATCTCCCAATGGTTATAGGAACCATTACTTGTTCAGTGACCATTAACTCGCCTCCTTCATTCAACCATTGAAGTGGGTAAGGTTTAGGATGCTTCCCTGTTTTCAATCCAAGCTTTGCTACAAGAGATTCACTAGCAACATTAGTACAACTCCCACCATCTATAATCAAGCTACAAACTTTATCATAGATAATGCAACGAGAATGGAAAAGATTCTCCCTTTGATCATTGTCTTCTGGCTTGGGTTGAACCTGGAGAGATCTTCTAGTGACCAGGAGTTGTCCATGAACTGGATAGTCTACTTGTTCTTCTTCAGATGTCACCTCTTTCTCTTCTTCAGAAACGATATCTCCATTATATTGACATGAAGACATAAAGATAAGAGATACATGAAGAAGATGCATTATTGGCGAGTTAAGTCATGTGATCAGTATAGCTTGAGAAGCAAGCTATTCCGTACAAGCCTTGAACCTTAAGCAAGCAATGTAACCTAGCTTGGTGTGGAGGGCAAGACATCGATTTAAATCAACCAGAAGAAGAGACAAGAAGCTGTGAGAGCCGTTGGAGTCTTTGACAAACAAGGAGGATTTAAATATAGTAAAGATCACATGATCTACTTATGGAGGAGACCGTTCATGACCAGTCACTTTCACTCCTCTTTGCAACTTCATTCTTTAATAGTATTTCTCTTGTCTTGTTGTATCTCTGATTGTCTTTAAATATTGTAACCATTGCACATAATGAAATTAAGGGAAATAGTTCTCTCTTCTTTACTCTCTCTCTCTCAAATCGTCACACTCTCTCTCTCTCTCTCTCTCTCACTTGTTCTTGTGTTCTTCACTCTGTTCTTGATATTTCTAACATGGTATCAGAGCTATAAGCTCCTGATTACCTTTCTCTTCCGCAACATCACTCTGTTTACTTATTCTCTACTGATTTTCTGTTTCATTTTCTCACTTTACTCTCCAGATTTCTTTTATCCAGTGGGTAATAAATCTGTGTTCTTGAGTGTTCTTGAGTGTTCTTGAATTTTTTCTTCACTTTTCTGAGTTGTGCTCACTCTGTTCTGTCCCTATATTTATTTCTTGAGAGTTTATCTGTTGTGGACTTGATTCCTTTCAGTTCTAGAATTTATTTCTCTCAAACTCAGCCTTGGAAATTAAATATTTCTTGGCGCCAAGCTTGAAGGATGGAGAGCTACAACCATGTGAAGATTCCAGTTACACTTAAGGGACCAGGAAACTACATAACCTGGTCTAGGATGACCATGACAGCCCTTGGAGGAAGAGGACTTTGGCAGCATGTGACTTCAAGCTCAGCTCCAAAGCAAATCACCCAAGGAGAAGATGGCAAGGAGATTGTAGTGGTAGATGAAGGCAAATGGGCTCAGGAAGATCTCATGGTGCTGTCTATCTTGCATAGCTCCCTTGATGGTCCACTTATGGACACTTACTGTCACTGCACAACTCCAAAACAGCTGTGGGACACCTTGCAAAGGGTTTATGGCAACACTTCAAACCTCACCAGAATCTATGAAGTGAAGAGAGCCATCAACAACTTACAGCAAGAAGAAGGGGACTTCACCAAACACCTTGGGAAGTACATTCAGCTATGGTCTGAGCTAGAGATGCTAAGACCAAGCAGCAATGACCCTGAGGTACTTGAGACCAGGCGTGAGCAAGACAAAGTCTTTGGACTACTTCTCACACTCAGTCCAAGCTTCACTGATGTGGTTAGGCACATACTAAGAGACAAGGAGCTTCCAAGCTATGATGAAGTGTGTGCTCAACTACAAAAGGAGATAGGCTCAGATGGACTCTTTGGTGGTGGAAAAGGAGAGTTATCTATGGTACACAAGGCTGAGAAGATGGACAATGCAGCAGCTAACAAGGCTTACTATAAACCAAGAGGAGGAGGAGATAAGGCAGTATCTTGTGAACACTGCAAGAAGAATGGACACTCCAAGACCAACTGCTGGATCCTCCACCCTCATCTCAGACCTACCTCAGCTAACAAGTACAGCCAGGCTAGAGCACATGAAGCAAGAGCTCAAGAGCATCCAGCATCAAGCTCCATGCGCATGGGAGATGATGGGAGAGCCTTGATCTCTACTACTCACACTGGAGGCTCCACTTCACACGCCATGTCTCACCCACCACCTGAGGATGCTTTCATCAGGAAGTCAGACATTGAGGCCTTGATCAAAGCTCTCAATGCAAACTCTGGTAACCAAAGTATTAATGCTTTAAATTCTATGCACAATGCTTCTCATAATGCTAGGCCTTTAATCATTGATTCAGGAGCCTCTCATCATATGATTAGGGATGCTAGACTGATTAGTGATATTAAACCAGCCCTAGGCAGTGTTGTGATTGCAAATGGTGATAGAATTCCAATTGAGGGAGTAGGAAATCTGAACTTGTTTAACAAAGAATCTCAAGCTTTTTATATGCCTGCCTTCACATCAAATTTATTATCTGTTAAAAGAGCTACTAATGACCTGAATTGCAATGTTATTTTCAGTCCTAATGATGTTTGTTTTCAGGATATTAAGACCAGTAAGATGCTGGGAAAAGGTGTGAGCAAGGGAGAGCTTTACTTGCTTGAAGATACCAATCTATCAGATTTATCTACTGCTTTTAATTCTGTTTTAGCTAGTAATGTGTTATGGCATGCTAGATTAGGCCATCCTCACTCTAGAGCTTTAAGCTTATTGTTACCTAATTTATCTTTTCAGAATGAATCTTGTGAGGCTTGTATTCTTGGCAAACATTGCAAATCTGTTTTTCCTCAATCTATGACTGTTTATGAAAATTGTTTTGATCTAGTGCATTCTGATGTGTGGACTGCCCCTTGTGCATCTAGAGAAAACCATAAATATTTTGTGACATTCATAGATGAGAAATCAAAATACACTTGGCTCACACTGATTAAAAGCAAAGATAGAGTTTTAGAAGCTTTTATTAACTTCCAAAACTATGTAACTAACCATTTCAATTCCAAGATCAAAATATTTAGGTCTGATAATGGTGGGGAGTATACTAGCAATGCCTTTAAACAACACCTAGCAAAGCATGGCATCATTCATCAAACAAGCTGCCCATACACACCACAACAAAATGGAGTTGCTGAGAGAAAGAATAGACATCTTATGGAGGTTGCAAGAAGCATGATGTTTCATACAAATGTTCCAAAGAGGTTTTGGGGAGATGCTGTGATCACGGCTTGCTATCTGATCAACAGGATTCCCACCAAAGTTCTCAAAGATGTCTCTCCCTTTCAGGTATTAAACAAGATCACACCTCCATTAGATCACTTGCGTGTGTTTGGTTGTGTGTGCTATGTCTTGACACCAGGAGAACAGAGAAATAAGCTGGAAGCCAAGAGTGTCAAGGGAATGTTCATAGGCTATACTCACACACAGAAAGGGTACAAGTGCTATATTCCAGATTCAAGAAGAGTTATGGTCTCAAGGGATGTCAAGTTTGTGGAATCAAAGGGGTACTATGATGAGAAGAGCTGGGAAAACCTTAGGGATCTCTCACAAGGACCATCTGATAGAGCAAACAACCTGAGAACCATTATGGAGAGTTTGGGAATCAGCATACCTCAAAGTAGTGGGGCGCCAGTACCAGCACCATCAGCATCTACACCAGAACCAGAACCAGTACCAGTTGTGGAGCCAGTCCATCTCGATCCTGAGGGAGGCAGTGAGCATGAATCAACACCAGCAAATGATTCAGCATCAACACATGATCAAGATAGAGCAGAAGAAGAAGCAGAATCTGATGGTGATCAGGGTCAGGAAGAAGCAGTGGTAGAAGAGCAGATTCAACCATTGAGAAGAAGCACTAGGGTGAGGAAGGATCCATCAAACTGGACCAGCACTAGAGTGTACTTCAACTCCAATGCAGTGGCTCATCCTACCCAAGCAGTCTGCTCCTTGGCATACTTTCCAGAAGAACATGTGGCGTTTATCACCCACCTAGATGAAGCTTACATACCAAAGACCTATGAGGAAGCAATGGCACTGGATGAGTGGAGAGAATCAGTGGGAGATGAGATAGGAGCTATGATCAAGAATGATACATGGTTTGAAACTCAACTTCCAAAAGGCAAGAAGGCAGTAACAAGTCGCCTACTCTTCACTATCAAGTACAAAGCAAATGGACAACCAGAAAGGAAGAAGACAAGGCTGGTTGCAAGAGGGTACACTCAAGTCTATGGAGAAGACTATTTGGATACATTTGCACCAGTGGCTAAGCTTCACACCATAAGAGTTGTTCTCTCCTTGGCTGTTAACTTGGAATGGGATCTCTGGCAAATGGATGTCAAGAATGCATTTCTTCAAGGAGAATTAGAAGATGAAGTCTACATGAGACCACCACCAGGAATGGAAGACATGGTCAAACCAGGAAATGTACTTAGATTGAAGAAGGCAATCTATGGATTGAAGCAATCACCAAGAGCCTGGTATCACAAGCTGAGCACAACCCTTAATGGAAGAGGGTTTGTGAAATCAGAATCTGACCATACTCTCTTTACTCTCACCAGCAAGCAAGGCATTGTTGTAATCCTCATCTATGTTGATGATATTATCATCACTGGCAGCAATAAGGAAGGTATAAATTCAACTAAAGCTTTTCTTAAATCCTCATTTGATATTAAAGATTTGGGAGAGCTTAAGTACTTCCTTGGGATAGAAATATGCCGCTCTAAAGAGGGGCTTTTCTTATGCCAAAGGAAGTACACACTTGATCTTTTAAATGAGGCAGGAGAGCTTGGTGGAAGAGTAGCCAAGACACCACTTGAAGAGGGGTACAAGATATTGCGTGAGGGGGAGTTTGAAGATACACCATTTGGAGACTTCAAACTCTATAGAAGAATGGTGGGGAAGCTGATCTATCTCACCATCACAAGACCAGACATTTGCTTTGCTGTCAACCAAGTGAGCCAGCATATGCAAGCACCAAAGGTTCACCATTGGAACATGGTGGAGAGGATCTTGAGATACCTAAGGGAGGCTCCTGGTCAAGGTGTCTGGATGGGTTGCAACAAGAGCACAGAGATTGTAGGGTATTGTGATGCAGATTGGGCTGGTGATAGAGTGGACAGGAGGTCTACTACTGGCTATTGCACCTTCATAGGAGGCAATTTGGTTACTTGGAAGAGCAAGAAGCAGAAGGTGGTATCATGTTCAAGTGCTGAAGCAGAATATAGAGCCATGAGGAAGCTGACTAGTGAGCTGATTTGGATCAGGAACCTGTTGAGAGACTTGGGCATTGAAACAACAACACCAATCACAATGCACTGTGATAACCAGGCTGCCATTCATATAGCTTCAAACTCAGTGTTTCATGAGAGGACAAAGCATATTGAAGTGGATTGCCATAAGGTTAGACAAGCAGTGGAGCAGAAGATCATCCTACCTTGCTACACTAGAAGTGAAGATCAGTTAGCAGACATCTTCACCAAGGGAGCAAGCAACAAGGTCTGTGAGTCCATTCATCCAAGATTGGGACTCATAGACTTGGTTAGATCATGATCCCCTTAAGTCATGAAGCATCTACTCTTTTTTCTTTGTGTGTTTTTATCCCACTGGGTTTTTCACACAAAAGGTTTTAATGAGGGATGTCTTCATGAGTTCCAAGCTTAACCATACCTTATGGTAAAGCTTGAGGGGGAGTATTGACATGAAGACATAAAGATAAGAGATACATGAAGAAGATGCATTATTGGCGAGTTAAGTCATGTGATCAGTATAGCTTGAGAAGCAAGCTATTCCGTACAAGCCTTGAACCTTAAGCAAGCAATGTAACCTAGCTTGGTGTGGAGGGCAAGACATCGATTTAAATCAACCAGAAGAAGAGACAAGAAGCTGTGAGAGCCGTTGGAGTCTTTGACAAACAAGGAGGATTTAAATATAGTAAAGATCACATGATCTACTTATGGAGGAGACCGTTCATGACCAGTCACTTTCACTCCTCTTTGCAACTTCATTCTTTAATAGTATTTCTCTTGTCTTGTTGTATCTCTGATTGTCTTTAAATATTGTAACCATTGCACATAATCAAATTAAGGGAAATAGTTCTCTCTTCTTTACTCTCTCTCTCTCAAATCGTCACACTCTCTCTCTCTCTCTCTCTCTCTCTCTCTCTCTCACTTGTTCTTGTGTTCTTCACTCTGTTCTTGATATTTCTAACACATTATCCAAGAGTAGCATGACTTTCTTGTTGGTACATTCATTGGTGGTGCGACCTGGAGAAGCTTCAAATTAATGTCCTGGAAGCTAATGCAAGTCCTTGAAAGGCAGTGGGTCATAGGAAAGCTTAATGGACTCATTGGACAGCTTATTGGCCTTATTCATGAGGTATTGGACCGAGAGAAGGCTATGGGCCTTGCTGAGGCCTTTATAAAGATAGGAATGACTATGGACCAACATGGACGTCTAGTATGCAACCTGATTGACCAGGAAATGGATGGAAGAAAGCTGGTTGGACAGGAAATGGAATGGTGATTGATTCAGTGTGATCGAGAAATGCACTGTTCAAACCGATATGGACGAGAAATGAGTTGGAAATGGAACATGAAGAACCTAAGCTGGAAGTGGAACTTAAGGAGGATCTTTATCATCCAAATGAGCATAATAAACAACTTGGTCGGACCTGGAACAAGAAGGATCGAGCCCAAGCAAGATTTGTTCGAAAAAGGCCTTTATCGGCCCAAAAAGTGGAAAGACAAGCCAGCTTGGATTATGATTGGCCCAAGAATATTATGCACGTCCAAGATGGTTTATTTTAAGTTAATTTATGATTTTATTAAGTGTAAACCAATTAGGATTAAGTTTGGTGATTTATAAACCAATTAGCAATAGGATTAGGATATGGTTTTCACTAAACCGATTGGGTTTTGATTTAGGGTTTTCTTTAGCTTAGGATTTCGTTTTCTTCTCTATTATTTATGTAGCCACGAGCCTCCATGTAAACATTAACCATTGATTGAATAAACTGAAGCTTTGTTGGCTCAACAACTGTCTCCTTGGAGACTTTCTTATCATTGTTCTTAGTGAACAACTTTTATCACAATAAGAAGAGTGATCTTCTGTGATTCATCCAGACACCAAGCAGGGTGAACCTGTGTCTCAGGAGTAGCAAAACGTCTTTAGAGCAGCTCATAGTTCTAAGGAGAAGACCACCTCCATCACCTTTCATCCACCCACACCCCCTTCAAGTGATCCAGGAAGAGACAGCCTATCCAGGGCTACACCAAGTGGTATCAGAGCCTCTTGAAGGTTAGGGTTTGAAGTTTTAACCTAGGAGCACGAAATTTAGTAGTTTACAAGCATCTTTGATGGCTAGATATGAAGAAAAGCTCACAATTCCATCCTTCTATGGAGAATTTGATCCAGATACATACCTAGGTTGGGAAAAGAAGATGGACTTAATTATTAAGTGTCAGGGGTATACAGCAGAGAGGCAAGTTCAGCTAGCAACTACTGGATTATCTGGATATGCACTTGATTGGTGGTATCAGCTTGCTAACCATAGGAGACACACTGGAGAGTTTCAAGTCTCTTCTTGGTTTGAGATGAAGGCTGTCATGAAGAAAAGGTTTGTAGCCAAGAGGTATGGTCAACTTGATCTGGAAAGGTTACAGAGCCAATCAAGGTCAGTTAGGGCACGCCCTAGAGCATCCAGAGATGAGAAAAAGGTCTGTTATGGTCGTGGAGATCAAAAGAAAAGTGATCAATTTGGTTACTTGCACAGCCAACAATTCCAAGATGTAAACAGGCAAGAGATACAACAAGCAGTCAATGCTTTAGTACAAGATCAGCAAAGGAGGCCAGATTATGATACATTGAAACCCCCTGCCATACAACCACCTGAAGGAGACAAACAACTAGTTGATAAGTCTGGTTCCTGGTCTACTCAACAGATTATCAGCAAGAACACAAAACAAACTTCTCTTAAGCGAGTCTCAAAACCAGTTACAAAGGTTCCTGAGAGTGCACAAGAACCAGCCACTCCTTGTCAAGGAGATTACGTGGACAATCATCTGAAACAAGAGGAGATATCATCAGTTACATGTGATCACGTGCCTGGTCAAAACCAAGCTGAAGAAGGAGTGCTTAATGGATCACCTAAAGCTCATGAATTGGCAATTACAACTGTGGTTGAAGAAGGTGATATCATTGAATCTTTTTCTTCTTATCTACTGACCAAACCTATTGTATGGTTTAAGACCAGCATAGTGGAGCATCTGAGGTTTGTTATGGGGCTGCAATACCTTGCTTTTGAACCAGGAGGAAGCTTGTGTTTACATCAAAGCATCAACAACAATATGATCCAAAAAGCAGCAGCAGTGAAGGTTGATTTGGAAGGGTTATTGCATGAGCAGGAAGAACCAACGTCAGTTTCTGGTTTCTCTAAGGTTATATCACATTCTCAGAAGTTTAAGATCAAGACTTGTGCTGGGTATCAGTGGAGAGAAGCTCAATCAGAAGCTGTGAGATCTGATATAAACAAGGAACAGAAATTGCTTGCTCTATGTGTTGCTCGTAAGAAGCACTGTCCAGTGAAGCATCTAGAACTTGTGAAGGCTTTACAAAGCTTTGTGTTTGAGCCTGGAGGGGAGATAAACGTGCACAAGAGCATTAACAACACCCTGGTCCAAGAAGAAACAATGCAGCAGAGATTGGACTGTACATTCATCTTTAAAGAACAAGATTTGAGGACAAATCTTTTTAAAGGAGGAGGGAATGGTGCGACCTGGAGAAGCTTCAAATTAATGTCCTGGAAGCTAATGCAAGTCCTTGAAAGGCAGTGGGTCATAGGAAAGCTTAATGGACTCATTGGACAGCTTATTGGCCTTATTCATGAGGTATTGGACCGAGAGAAGGCTATGGGCCTTGCTGAGGCCTTTATAAAGATAGGAATGACTATGGACCAACATGGACGTCTAGTATGCAACCTGATTGACCAGGAAATGGATGGAAGAAAGCTGGTTGGACAGGAAATGGAATGGGTGATTCAGTGTGATCGAGAAATGCACTGTTCAAACCGATATGGACGAGAAATGAGTTGGAAATGGAACATGAAGAACCTAAGCTGGAAGTGGAACTTAAGGAGGATCTTTATCATCCAAATGAGCATAATAAACAACTTGGTCGGACCTGGAACAAGAAGGATCGAGCCCAAGCAAGATTTGTTCGAAAAAGGCCTTTATCGGCCCAAAAAGTGGAAAGACAAGCCAGCTTGGATTATGATTGGCCCAAGAATATTATGCACGTCCAAGATGGTTTATTTTAAGTTAATTTATGATTTTATTAAGTGTAAACCAATTAGGATTAAGTTTGGTGATTTATAAACCAATTAGCAATAGGATTAGGATATGGTTTTCACTAAACCGATTGGGTTTTGATTTAGGGTTTTCTTTAGCTTAGGATTTCGTTTTCTTCTCTATTATTTATGTAGCCACGAGCCTCCATGTAAACATTAACCATTGATTGAATAAACTGAAGCTTTGTTGGCTCAACAACTGTCTCCTTGGAGACTTTCTTATCATTGTTCTTAGTGAACAACTTTTATCACAATAAGAAGAGTGATCTTCTGTGATTCATCCAGACACCAAGCAGGGTGAACCTGTGTCTCAGGAGTAGCAAAACGTCTTTAGAGCAGCTCATAGTTCTAAGGAGAAGACCACCTCCATCACCTTTCATCCACCCACACCCCCTTCAAGTGATCCAGGAAGAGACAGCCTATCCAGGGCTACACCAATTGGCATAATGCCCAAATCCATGACACTTGAAACACTTGACGTCTCTGGCCTTTGTGGTTGGTGCTTTCCCTTTGTCATCTCGCTGGAAAGCCTTAGGTTCCTCCTTTGGTTTAGCTAGACTTTTCTCATCCTTGGTTGACCTGTAGTTGTTGCCGTATGAACCCTTGGAGCTGTTCTTTCTCTTCTGTTGCTGCTCAATGAGGATAGCTTTGTGAAGAAGCTCATAGATGTCCTCATAATCATGTAGTTCCAATCGATCTTGTAGTTCTCGGTTGAGACCAGCTTGGAACCGAGCCATAGTTGCATAAGAATCTTCAACAACAGAAGCCTTGATCATGAGAGTCTCCATCTCTTGGTAGTAATCCTCCACGCTTTTAGCTCCTTGAGTGAGTCTCCTTAGTTTCTGATGAACATCCTTGTGGTAATGACTTGGAACAAAACTTTTCCTCATGAGAGTCTTGAGTTCAAACCAACCTGACACTGCTGCTTCTCCGGTTCTTCTTCTTGTTGAAGTGGTTCCAAATAAAGCTTCTTAGATCGTGGTTCATCCTGTTTGATAAGAATCATGAAGATAATGGCATATGTCCGAACAGGCTAATCTGGAATCATCTGGATAGAAGGTGGGATATCTTCTCGCTCACAACACTTATGAGATTTATTCAACTTCCTGGTTATTCTCCACTGATTAGTGGTTCCAAATAAAGCTTCTTAGATCGTGGTTCATCCTGGTTTGATAAGAATCATGAAGATATTGCCATATGTTCGAACAGGCTAATCTGGAATCATCTGGATAGAAAGTGGGATATCTTCTTACTCACAACTCCTATGAGATTTATTCAACTTCCTGGTTATTCTTCACTGATTAGTGGTTCCAAATAAAGCTTCTTAGATCGTGGTTCATCCTGGTTTGATAAGAATCATGAAGATAATGGCATATGTCCGAACAGGCTAATCTGGAATCATCTGGATAGAAGGTGGGATATCTTCTTGCTCACAACACTTATGAGATTTATTCAACTTCCTGGTTATTCTCCACTGATTAGTGGTTCCAAATAAAGCTTCTTAGATCGTGGTTCATCCTGGTTTGATAAGAATCATGAAGATATTGCCATATGTCCGAACAGGCTAATCTGGAATCATCTGGATAGAAAGTGGGATATCTTCTTGCTCACAACACTTATGAGATTTATTCAACTTCCTGGTTATTCTCCACTGATTAGTGGTTCCAAATAAAGCTTCTTAGATCGTGGTTCATCCTGGTTTGATAAGAATCATGAAGATATTGCCATATGTCCGAACAGGCTAATCTGGAATCATCTGGATAGAAAGTGGGATATCTTCTTGCTCACAACTCCTATGAGATTTATTCAACTTCCTGGTTATTCTCCACTGATTAGTGGTTCCAAATAAAGCTTCTTAGATCGTGGTTCATCCTGGTTTGATAAGAATCATGAAGATAATGGCATATGTCCGAACAGGCTAATCTGGAATCATCTGGATAGAAGGTGGGATATCTTCTTGCTCACAACACTTATGAGATTTATTCAACTTCCTGGTTATTCTCCACTGATTAGTGGTTCCAAATAAAGCTTCTTAGATCGTGGTTCATCCTGGTTTGATAAGAATCATGAAGATATTGCCATATGTCCGAACAGGCTAATCTGGAATCATCTGGATAGAAAGTGGGATATCTTCTTACTCACAACTCCTATGAGATTTATTCAACTTCCTGGTTATTCTCCACTGATTAGTGGTTCCAAATAAAGCTTCTTAGATCGTGGTTCATCCTGGTTTGATAAGAATCATGAAGATAATGGCATATGTCCGAACAGGCTAATCTGGAATCATCTGGATAGAAGGTGGGATATCTTCTTGCTCACAACACTTATGAGATTTATTCAACTTCCTGGTTATTCTCCACTGATTAGTGGTTCCAAATAAAGCTTCTTAGATCGTGGTTCATCCTGGTTTGATAAGAATCATGAAGATAATGGCATATGTCCGAACAGGCTAATCTGGAATCATCTGGATAGAAGGTGGGATATCTTCTTGCTCACAACACTTATGAGATTTATTCAACTTCCTGGTTATTCTCCACTGATTAGTGGTTCCAAATAAAGCTTCTTAGATCGTGGTTCATCCTGGTTTGATAAGAATCATGAAGATAATGGCATATGTCCGAACAGGCTAATCTGGAATCATCTGGATAGAAGGTGGGATATCTTCTTACTCACAACTCCTATGAGATTTATTCAACTTCCTGGTTATTCTCCACTGATTAGTGGTTCCAAATAAAGCTTCTTAGATCGTGGTTCATCCTGGTTTGATAAGAATCATGAAGATAATGGCATATGTCCGAACAGGCTAATCTGGAATCATCTGGATAGAAGGTGGGATATCTTCTTGCTCACAACTCTTATGAGATTTATTCAACTTCCTGGTTATTCTCCACTGATTAGTGGTTCCAAATAAAGCTTCTTAGATCGTGGTTCATCCTGGTTTGATAAGAATCATGAAGATATTGCCATATGTCCGAACAGGCTAATCTGGAATCATCTGGATAGAAGGTGGGATATCTTCTTACTCACAACTCCTATGAGATTTATTCAACTTCCTGGTTATTCTCCACTGATTAGTGGTTCCAAATAAAGCTTCTTAGATCGTGGTTCATCCTGGTTTGATAAGAATCATGAAGATATTGCCATATGTCCGAACAGGCTAATCTGGAATCATCTGGATAGAAAGTGGGATATCTTCTTGCTCACAACACTTATGAGATTTATTCAACTTCCTGGTTATTCTCCACTGATTAGTGGTTCCAAATAAAGCTTCTTAGATCGTGGTTCATCCTGGTTTGATAAGAATCATGAAGATATTGCCATATGTCCGAACAGGCTAATCTGGAATCATCTGGATAGAAAGTGGGATATCTTCTTACTCACAACTCCTATGAGATTTATTCAACTTCCTGGTTATTCTCCACTGATTAGTGGTTCCAATAAAGCTTCTTAGATATTGGTTCATCCTGGTTTGATAAGAATCATGAAGATATTGCCATATGTCCGAACAGGCTAATCTGGAATCATCTGGATAGAAAGTGGGATATCTTCTTACTCACAACTCCTATGAGATTTATTCAACTTCCTGGTTATTCTCCACTGATTAGTGGTTCCAAATAAAGCTTCTTAGATCGTGGTTCATCCTGGTTTGATAAGAATCATGAAGATAATGGCATATGTCCGAACAGGCTAATCTGGAATCATCTGGATAGAAGGTGGGATATCTTCTTGCTCACAACACTTATGAGATTTATTCAACTTCCTGGTTATTCTCCACTGATTAGTGGTTCCAAATAAAGCTTCTTAGATCGTGGTTCATCCTGGTTTGATAAGAATCATGAAGATATTGCAATATGTCCGAACAGGCTAATCTGGAATCATCTGGATAGAAAGTGGGATATCTTCTTACTCACAACTCCTATGAGATTTATTCAACTTCCTGGTTATTCTCCACTGATTAGTGGTTCCCAAATCAAGCTTCTTATATATTGGTTCATCCTGGTTTGATAAGAATCATGAAGATATTGCCATATGTCCGAACAGGCTAATCTGGAATCATCTGGATAGAAAGTGGGATATCTTTTAACTCACAACTCCTATGAGATTTATTCAACTTCCTGGTTATTCTCCACTGATTAGTGGTTCCAAATAAAGCTTCTTAGATCATGGTTCATCCTGGTTTGATAAGAATCATGAAGATAATGGCATATGTCCGAACAGGCTAATCTGGAATCATCTGGATAGAAGGTGGGATATCTTCTTGCTCACAACACTTATGAGATTTATTTAACTTCCTGGTTATTCTCCACTGATTAGTGGTTCCAAATAAAGCTTCTTAGATCGTGGTTCATCCTGGTTTGATAAGAATCATGAAGATATTGCCATATGTTCGAACAGGCTAATCTGGAATCATCTGGATAGAAAGTGGGATATCTTCTTACTCACAACTCCTATGAGATTTATTCAACTTCCTGGTTATTCTCCACTGATTAGTGGTTCCAAATAAAGCTTCTTAGATCGTGGTTCATCCTGGTTTGATAAGAATCATGAAGATAATGGCATATGTCCGAACAGGCTAATCTGGAATCATCTGGATAGAAGGTGGGATATCTTCTTGCTTACAACACTTATGAGATTTATTCAACTTCCTGGTTATTCTCCACTGATTAGTGGTTCCAAATAAAGCTTCTTAGATCGTGGTTCATCCTGGTTTGATAAGAATCATGAAGATATTGCCATATGTCCGAACAGGCTAATCTGGAATCATCTGGATAGAAATTGGGATATCTTCTTACTCACAACTCCTATGAGATTTATTCAACTTCCTGGTTATTCTCCACTGATTAGTGGTTCTGATGAGGTCATCGACCACAACCAGGACACCATAACCATTCCCAAGGCATCTGAAGGACCCATGACCCGATCCAAGCAAAGAAGACTTAACCAAGGCTTTGCACTTGCGGTCCAAGCTATCTTAGATAGCTTAGCTGAGCCACCACCTAAGATTCTAGCTGATCCACCCAAGAGAGGACATATCAACACGACAAGTGATGACTTGAGCAATGCCTTTGCGCAACTCAATATCACTCAAGGTAAGCCAGCTTATATGAATGGAGCTGATTCAAATGTTTACTTGGCAGGAACTGAAGTTGAAGAAGAACCCCTCCTTCAAGAAACCAACAAGATAGAAGCTGAAGATAATGAAGAGAAGAGTGAGGAAGAACTTGAAGAAGAAGAGCAAGACAAGATACCTTTCAAGAATGATCCAAGCGTGCTCAACTTCAAGAACACATCAAGGGAGTTCAACCATGAACCAAGGGAAGTGTTTTCATTATTTACGATTTGTGCAGGTAAGATGGGTCAGTCTAGTGGTTCCTAGAACTCTCCCATCTCAGCAGCATCCAAGGTTCGAGACCAAGACTAGTTTAGGTCTCTTTGTCTTTTATTTTTATGCACTTTCCTTTTATAGTTTAAACGGGGCATAGTTAGTTGTTTTGCTGTTTTGTTTCCTTTGCTTCACAAGTCCTGTTGTTTTGAGTCTTTGCTTTCTTTGAGTCGACCGTTTAGGTCACAGCTGATGGACTATTAATAAAGTCCCACACGCAGCTTTGTAAGACACAACTTTTTACCTAATCAATATATGAGTCAGTTTGCCCCCTAAGCAAGCCGCCAACTCTCTTCCTCCTTGTGTGATTCAAGCAGTAAGAGTTCGAACTGTATCAAGGATCTCCCATCATCCTTGTGGTGTTCCTCATTCCATCATCAATCTCATTAACCGGTCCAACAAGAGAGTGCGTTATAGCCAGCTTGTTAGATCCCACACCACTTGATCCATCTAGTCAAGTGCCATCACCTTCAACCATCCTTTGTTCTCAAGAGAGTGCGTGAAAGCCAGCTTGAGGATCCATCTCCACCACCTTCCACAGGCTCCCCCCGAGTCTTATATCATTTTGGTATCAGAGCCAAAGGATCCATCCTTTGGTTGTTCTTACCCTTATCTTTGTTTCTTGTTCTTCGATTTTTCTTTTAGTTTCATAAACCAAAACCCATAAAAAGTTTACTTGTTCTTGTTGCATTCGCCCTTTTGATTCATAAAAATTTCGAAAACCCAAAAATATCTTGTTCTTTCCTTATTGTTGATCACGCAAGTTTTCCTAGTTGATTTAGTTTCCTTTCCTAGATTTATCGAGTATTGTCTTTCCTTTTCATTTAAAAACTTTCAAAACCCCAAAAGATCTCCCTTTTATATTTCGTTTGTTTCAAAGTTTCATATTTAAATTCTAGTTACCGTTGGTGCTTTGATATTTTGTTGTTTTTGTTGAGTGACTAGCAAGGAACCAAACCAAAACATGGGAGATGAGAACGCCAACAACGGGGCTAACCCTCCAACCATGGAGCAGATCATGGCTGCCATGAGAGAAGAGTTGAGGGCTGTTGTAGGGGAGCTTGGCCAGCAGATCAACACTCGCTTGAACCGGTTGGAGCAACCTCAAAGGCGAGTTCCAATCCGCAACCAAAACCCCATCCATGAAGATGAAGATGGAGAGCAAGGAGATGATGAAAGCATGCCGAGCTTAGATGATGATGACCCTCTCCAGAACCGCAATCCTAGGAGACAGGATCCACTTAGACACAACCGTGCTAGGGAAGCTAATCATAGGGAGCACAATAAAGACATTAAAATTGTTCCTCCTATTTTTACAGGAAAGTCTGATCCAGAAGCTTACATGGATTGGGAGAAGCGCTTAGAGTACATCTTTGAGTGCTATGGCTACGGAGAGCACAAGAAGGTTGCCTTAGCAGCTGCTCAACTCACCGAGAATGCACTTGCCTGGTGGGACAGAACTGTAGCTGAGAGGAGGAGGAACCGCTTTGGAGCTGTCACAACTTGGGCTGACATGAAGTATCTCCTAAGGTTAAGATATGTTCCTGATTACTATCATAGAGACTTACAAAAACGTTTTCGCAAGTTGTCTCAAGGTAATAGGTCAGTAGAAGAATACTTTGAAGAGTTTGAGAAGCTGATGAACTCACTGGAGTTAGAAGAATCTGAGGAAGCTTTGATGGCTCAATTCATTGATGGACTTCAAGAGCGTATCTCCAGGAAGGTAGAAAGAGCTCAATATAGTGGTTTACATGAACTAATGCACTTAGCTGTGCAGGTTGAGAAGCAAATCAAGCGTAAGACCGCTACTAGTAGGTCTAGAAACTCACAACCTTGGACTTCTAATGTCAACAAACCGAATGACAAAGGTAAACCTGTAGAGATTGATTCTCGGTTCAAGAGTAAGGGTGATGATTCAAACAAGGGTCCTAGACAAGATCAAAACAAAAGTACTAACAATCAAAGAGCTAGAGATGTTACTTGTTTTAGATGTCAGGGACGAGGTCACATGGCTAGGGAGTGCCCAAACCAACGAGTCATGACTATCACCACCAATGGAGACTATGAGTCTCAAGATGAAGCTGAAATGGAAGCAATGGACTCTGGAGAAGAAGTAGAGTATCCGGACACTGGAGAGTTGTTGGTCACTCGGAGAGTACTAAGTACAATGACCAATCCTGAAGAGAAAGCTCAAAGAGAGAACCTCTTCCACACTCGCTGCACCATCAAGGCTAAGGTATGTAACTTGGTTATAGATGGAGGATCTTGTACTAACGTGGCTAGCAAGTATATGGTGGACAGGTTAGGTCTTGAGACAACCAAGCACCCTCGGCCCTATAGGTTGCAATGGTTAGACAACAAGACTGAGCTGAAGGTCACTGAGCAAGCAAAGATATCTTTTAGTATTGGTAAGTACCAAGATGAAGTAGTTTGTGATGTGGTACCAATGCAAGCCGGACACATACTGCTGGGGAGACCTTGGCAATTTGATAGAGCCACCTTTCACAATGGACGCACCAACTACTACTCTTTCAAGTTCAAGGACCGTAAGTACAACTTAGCCCCTTTGAGTCCATCTGAGGTGCATGAGTTACAAACTAAGATGAACAAGGAAGACCAGGTAAGTAAAACTAACCTTATGATTTCTCCTGGTGCTGTCTTAAAGACCTTGAGTGCTCAAGGCACTGTACTACTAATGGTTTTAAAGGAATGTTTAAGTACAGGAAGCTCAGAAGCTCAACAAGTTCCTAAACCAGCTCAAGCCGTGCTAGACAAATTTCAAGACTTGTTCCCTGAAGAGATCCCAGCTGGATTACCTCCAATCAGAGGGATTGAGCACCAGATTGATCTCGTGCCAGGCTCAGCTTTGCCAAACAAACCAGCATACAGAATGAATCCGGAGGAGACCAAGGAGCTAGAAAAACAAGTTCAAGACTTGATGAACAAAGGGTACATCCGAGAGAGTCTAAGCCCATGTGCAGTACCAGTTCTTCTAGTTCCCAAGAAGGATGGATCATGGAGGATGTGTGTAGATTGCCGTGCCATCAACAACATCACCATCAAATACCGACACCCAATCCCACGCCTAGATGACATGCTTGATGAGCTTAGTGGAGCAACTATCTTTTCCAAGATAGATTTGAGAAGTGGTTACCATCAAGTAAGGATGCGTGAAGGAGATGAGTGGAAGACTGCCTTCAAGACCAAGCAAGGTCTATATGAGTGGTTGGTTATGCCCTTTGGACTAACCAATGCACCAAGCACTTTCATGAGGCTCATGAACCAGGTTCTTAGATCATTCATAAGTAAATTTGTGGTTGTCTATTTTGATGATATACTTATTTACTCTAAGAGCTTAGATGAACATCTAAAACATCTAGAACTTGTGTTGCTTACACTTCGGAAGGAAGGTTTATATGCCAACCTAAAGAAGTGCACCTTTTGTACTGATCAGCTTGTTTTCTTAGGCTTTGTAGTGAGTAAACAGGGATTACAGGTGGATGAGGAGAAGATCAAGGCCATACAAGAGTGGCCTCTTCCAACATCCATTGCACATGTTAGGAGCTTCCATGGTTTGGCTAGTTTCTACAGGCGCTTTGTTAGAGATTTCAGTACCATAGCTGCTCCATTGACTGCTGTGATCAAGAAGAATGTTGCTTTCTCATGGGGAGAGCTACAAGAAGCTGCTTTCAATGCCTTGAAGTACAAGCTAACTCACGCACCAGTGCTAGCTCTACCTGACTTTGACGAGATGTTTGAAGTAGAGTGTGATGCCTCAGGAGTGGGTATAGGAGCCGTGCTACATCAAAGGAAGAAACCAGTAGCCTTTTTCAGTGAGAAGCTAAGTGGAGCAACCCTCAACTACCCTACGTATGACAAGGAGTTATATGCATTGGTTAGAGCTTTGGAAACTTGGCAACACTACTTAAGGTCCAAGGAGTTCATTATCCATACTGATCATGAAACCCTCAAGCACTTAAGAGGCCAGACTTCACTTAAGAGAAGACATGCTAAGTGGTTGGAGTTTATTGAGACCTTTCCATATGTAATCAAGTACAAGAAGGGGAAGGAAAATGTGGTAGCTGATGCCTTATCAAGAAGACATGCTTTGATCACTACCCTGGATGCCAAGGTACTAGGGTTTGAGCACATCAAGGAGCTATACAAAGATGATCCGGAGCTGAAAGAAGCCTTCCAATCATGTGGGAAAGGAGCTTTCCAATCCTATCACTTGCATGAAGGGTTTCTATTTAGGGATAAGAGGCTGTGCATTCCCCAAAGTTCCATGAGAGACCTTATACTTCAAGAAGCACACGGTGGAGGTCTTATGGGTCATTTTGGAGTAGACAAGACCTTGGCTATCGTTACTGATCACTTCTTTTGGCCACATCTCAAGAGAGACGTTGAGAGACATTGTGCAAGATGTGTTCCTTGCCACAAAGCCAAGTCCAGGTCACATCCTCACGGTTTATACTTACCTTTACCAATTCCTAATGCTCCTTGGGAGGATATTTCTATGGATTTTGTTTTAGGTTTGCCCAAGATAAGACACAAGGATTCAATCTTTGTGGTGGTGGACCGGTTCTCAAAGATGGCTCACTTCATACCATGTGACAAGTCCAATGATGCATCTCAAACCGCAGACTTGTTCTTTAAAGAAGTGGTGCGCTTACATGGGATACCAAGGACCATTGTATCTGATAGAGATACCAAGTTCTTGGGTCATTTCTGGAGAACCTTGTGGAAGAAGCTAGGAACCAAGTTACTCTTCTCCACAACTTGTCATCCTCAAACGGATGGACAAACTGAAGTGGTAAACCGGACCCTATCCACTTTACTTAGAGTCACTCTTGGTCGCAACTTAAGTACTTGGTTAGATTGCCTTCCATTGATTGAATTTGCTTATAACCATGCTACACATTCTGCTACTAAGATGTCTCCTTTTGAAGTTGTTTATGGATTTAATCCACTAACCCCTTTGGATCTTAAGCCAATACCACAAGTTGAGCAAATTAATCAGGATGGTTTAAAGAGAGGAGAAGCAATCAAGAAGATACACCAGCAAGCTAAGGAAAATGTCATCAAGAAAACTGAGGAGTACAAGAGGAATGCTGATAAGAGGCGCAAACCCATGATCTTTGAACCAGGAGAGTGGGTGTGGATCCACATGAGGCAGGAGAGGTTCCCACAGAAAAGGAGTTCTAAGCTAGCTCCAAGGGGAGATGGTCCATTCCGTGTGCTAGAAAAGATCAATGACAATGCTTATCTTTTGGAATTGCCTGATGAGTTTAACATCTCTCATACTTTTAATGTTGCGGATTTAACCCCTTATCTTGCAGATGATTCAGTTTTGAGGTCAAAACCTTCTGAAGGGGGAGGGAATGATGAGGTCATCGACCACAACCAGGACACCATAACCATTCCCAAGGCATCTGAAGGACCCATGACCCGATCCAAGCAAAGAAGACTTAACCAAGGCTTTGCACTTGCGGTCCAAGCTATCTTAGATAGCTTAGCTGAGCCACCACCTAAGATTCTAGCTGATCCACCCAAGAGAGGACATATCAACACGACAAGTGATGACTTGAGCAATGCCTTTGCGCAACTCAATATCACTCAAGGTAAGCCAGCTTATATGAATGGAGCTGATTCAAATGTTTACTTGGCAGGAACTGAAGTTGAAGAAGAACCCCTCCTTCAAGAAACCAACAAGATAGAAGCTGAAGATAATGAAGAGAAGAGTGAGGAAGAACTTGAAGAAGAAGAGCAAGACAAGATACCTTTCAAGAATGATCCAAGCGTGCTCAACTTCAAGAACACATCAAGGGAGTTCAACCATGAACCAAGGGAAGTGTTTTCATTATTTACGATTTGTGCAGGTAAGATGGGTCAGTCTAGTGGTTCCTAGAACTCTCCCATCTCAGCAGCATCCAAGGTTCGAGACCAAGACTAGTTTAGGTCTCTTTGTCTTTTATTTTTATGCACTTTCCTTTTATAGTTTAAACGGGGCATAGTTAGTTGTTTTGCTGTTTTGTTTCCTTTGCTTCACAAGTCCTGTTGTTTTGAGTCTTTGCTTTCTTTGAGTCGACCGTTTAGGTCACAGCTGATGGACTATTAATAAAGTCCCACACGCAGCTTTGTAAGACACAACTTTTTACCTAATCAATATATGAGTCAGTTTGCCCCCTAAGCAAGCCGCCAACTCTCTTCCTCCTTGTGTGATTCAAGCAGTAAGAGTTCGAACTGTATCAAGGATCTCCCATCATCCTTGTGGTGTTCCTCATTCCATCATCAATCTCATTAACCGGTCCAACAAGAGAGTGCGTTATAGCCAGCTTGTTAGATCCCACACCACTTGATCCATCTAGTCAAGTGCCATCACCTTCAACCATCCTTTGTTCTCAAGAGAGTGCGTGAAAGCCAGCTTGAGGATCCATCTCCACCACCTTCCACAGGCTCCCCCCGAGTCTTATATCAGGTTCCCAATCAAGCTTCTTATATATTGGTTCATCCTGGTTTGATAAGAATCATGAAGATATTGCCATATGTCCGGACAGGCTAATCTGGGAATATCCTGGATAGAAAGTGGGATATCTTCTTAATCACAACTCCTATGAGATTTATTCAACTTCCTGGTTATTCTCAACTGATTAGTGGTTCCAAATAAAGCTTCTTAGATCGTGGTTCATCCTGGTTTTATAAGAATCATGAAGATATTGCCATATGTTTCGAACAGGCTAATCTGGAATCATCTGGATAGAAAGTGGGATATCTTCTTACTCACAACTCCTATGATATTTATTCAACTTCCTGGTTATTCTCCACTGATTAGTGGTTCCAAATAAAGCTTCTTAGATCGTGGTTCATCCTGGTTTGATAAGAATCATGAGAATAATGGCATATGTCCGAACAGACAAATCTGGAATCATCTGGATAGAAGGTGGGATATCTTCTTGCTCACAACACTTATGAGATTTATTGAACTTCCTTGTTATTCTCCACTGATTAGTGGTTCCAAATAAAGCTTCTTAGATCGTGGTTCATCCTGGTTTGATAAAATCATGAAGATATTGCCATATGTCCGAACAGGCTAATCTGGAATCATCTGGAAAGAAAGTGGGATATCTTCTTACTCACAACTCCTATGAGATTTATTCAACTTCCTGGTTATTCTCCACTGATTAGTGGTTCCCAATCAAGCTTCTTATATATTGGTTCATCCTGGTTTGATAAGAATCATGAAGATATATTGCCATATGTCCGGACAGGCTAATCTGGAATCATCTGGATAGAAAGTGGGATATCTCTTAATCACAACTCCTATGAGATTTATTCAACTTCCTGGTTATTCTCAACTGATTAGTGGTTCCAATAAAGCTTCTTAGATCGTGGTTCATCCTGGTTTGATAAGAATCATGAAGATATTGCCATATGTTCGAACATGCTAATCTGGAATCATCTGGATAGAAAGTGGGGATATCTTCTTACTCACAACTCCTATGATTTTATTCAAACTTCCTGGTTATTCTACACTGATTAGTGGTTTCCAAATAAAGCTTCTTAGATCGTGGTTCATCCTGGTTTGATAAGAATCATGAAGATAATGGCATATGTCCGAACATGCAAATCTGGAATCATCTGGATAGAAAGGTGGGATATCTTTCTTGCTCACAACACTTATGAGATTTATTCAACTTCCTGGTTATTCTCCACTGATTAGTGGTTCCAAATAAAGCTTCTTAGATTGTGGTTCATCCTGGTTTGATAAGAATCATGAAGATATTGCCATATGTCCGAACAGGCTAATCTGGATCATCTGGAAAGAAAGTGGGATATCTTCTTACTCACAACTCCTATGAGATTTATTCAACTTCCTGGTTATTCTCCACTGATTAGTGGTTTGATAAGAATCATGAAGATAATGGCATATGTCCGAACAGGCTAATCTGGAATCATCTGGATAGAAGGTGGGATATCTTCTTGCTCACAACACTTATGAGATTCCAGATATTATTTTGTGTAATCTGAGTGTAAATGAGGATTAAAGAGAGATTAAAAGAGTAAAAAGTCTAGAAATGATTCTCAGATGTAATAGTAACCAAGACTAGATAGAGAGAGACATAGCTTGCTAAGTTTATTAATGAGGGATGATTACAAATATATAGTCTAGAGATAACAAGGGTTTGCGCAAGATAAGGAGGTCAAGATACTATTCTAAGCATGTAGAGTCAAGGAGAGTTTGGCGCCTGATTTGAATACTTGGTCCATATGCTTCACATGCTTTGGCATCTTGACTAGATGCTCTTTGCCTTTCCAGCCTTAGCCAGCCTGTCAAGGCGCGCCAATACCTTATCTTCAAACGGTCACAAGCTTCTTCTTCTCTTAACCTTCTCCTTGGTTAAGAGTATCCGAGATCACTTCACCTCTCCTCTTCTCCATTTACTTATTTACCTCAGTAACTTCTCTTTTACCACAGTAACTTAAAGTTACTGTAATAGTACCTCCCCAAATAGTAACTTGCACTCTTTCTCCTCTTCTCCTTCCCATGTTAAACTCTTCTCTATCTCATGAATATCATCACCTCATCTCAACACTCCCCCTCAAGCTTGACCATATGGAACAAGTCAAGCTTGGAAAGCCATGAGATCTTCCTCATTAAAAACCTCACCAAGGAAAACCCATTGGGACAAAACCTTGATGAGGGAAAAAGAGTGAAGACCTCATAGCTAAGGGGATCAGCTCCTCTTACTCAAATCAATGAGGCCCAACCTGATATGGATGGACTCCATTGTCTTCTGCCTCGCAGCCTTGGTGAACACATCAGCCAACTGATCTTCACTTCTGGTGTAACATGGTAAGATAACTCCAAGCACAATCATCTGCCTGACCTTGTGACAATCAACCTCTATATGCTTGGTTCTCTCATGGAACACTGAGTTGGATGCAATGTGAATGGCTGCTTGGTTATCACAATGCATGGTCATTGGTGTAGCTTGATCAATCTCTAGATGCTTCAGAATCCCCTTGATCCATACAAGCTCATTAGTTAGCTTCAGCATGGCTCTGTACTCGGCTTCAGCACTAGAACATGAGACCACCTTGATGAGGACATCAAATCAGAACCAACCATGGAGAAAGAAATCATGAGAAAACCAGTGGAGAGTATGAAGCTGAGAGAAGCTATAGAAGCCGGCCAGGACATATGTGCAATCAAAATGCCATATCTTACACACCAGGATGAATTAATTCATGAAACCGGTTTTGTTGGATTCTACACTCAACAAGAGGACGCAGGAAATTGGTTTCATATCAAAAGGATAAATGGTTTAGGAGATATGCCATTTTCAAGTCAAAGGTGGCCCGACTTGCCTTATTTAGAAGATCAGGAGCATATAATATGTCAAGCTAAATATTGGCGTCCAGGGGACTTTGTGCTACTTCTAGAAGCACTCCACAACCCCTTAAGAAGCACCAGCACACACTGGAGCAGGCGGATCCTTGAAGAATTCATTCAAATCAAACCAGAGCTAAATAAGGAAGATTGGACAATTGTTTGGTTTGATCATTACCAAACCAAGATATGGCGACCAGGAGACATTCTACACTTACCAGAGGAGCTTGAAGACATATTGAGAGCATTCAAATCGCAGCACACCAAGAGGAGAAGAATATGGAGCAGTTTGCCTTATTTGGATTCAAGCAACATTTTATTCAAAGATCTCCAACGGCTCTTTCCAACTTTCCTTGGAGCTTTGAAGACATACTCAGTGAACCAGGATATTCCTAGACGTCATCAGTTCATGCCTAAGTTATCAAGACTCAAGAAATCCCACCCATTCAGCCAAATCCCCCAAACTACTCCAACAGCTAGTTTTGCAAGTTTTCTGTTTATTTCTTTTATTTTGAGCATTATATAAGCTCAATAGCACTCCCATTGTAGCAGCACGTTTTATGATCTAAGTTTAATACAAAGTATTGTTTTTCCTTTCAAAGTTTGTCTTTGAATTGATTTGTTCTTTAGAAGTCAGAGTTGTGAGAAGCACTTTGTTTTCTTTAGATCTGTGAATTAGGTTGTTTGAGAGAGTCAAATAGCTTTATTCATCATAGGTTGAGAGAGTCAATCACTTCATTCCATCTAACCACCAGATTGAGAGATTCAATCTAACATCCAATCCGCAAATCCCATTCAAATCCATCAACTGATCAGGCTGAAAGAGTTATACGACCAGCAGCTTGGTTCCATCAATCTATCCTTGTGAGGCTCAGTTTTGTGCCTGCATCATCTGGTATCAGAGCCGAAAGGCTCCTATCAGGTTGTATCTATCCTGTTCTTGTTTCATTTCTGTTATTTTCATCTAATAAAAAAAAAAAAAAATTGTTCTGCATTTCTGCCATTGAAGCTTGTTCTTAGTTTATGTTTTTAAAACCAAAAAAAAAAAAAGAAGAAGAAGAAGTTTGTTGATTTGATCGAAAATACCAAAAAGAAAATTTCAAAATGTGTTTTTTGCATCAGTCTTTGATTTATTACCTTTTATAGACTTTGCATACCATATTTCAAGATTTTGTTGCAAATTTTACCTTAGTTAGTGTCATTTTCGAATTTGCATTTAAAACCAAAAAAAAAAAAATATATATTTCTTTCCTCTGTTTATTGCATCCATTTCATTCAAAAAAATTAAAAAAAAAAAAAAAATATATATATATATATATATATATCATTCAAAGCATAGCATATTTATTTTGGTCCAAGCATATAGTTTTAGCCACTTGAATTATTATTTCACTTGTATTTGACTCCTGTATCCATTAGAACACTTAACCCACAAGTTTTGTGTTATAACAGGGAACCATGGGAGATGAAGAACAAAGTGATTGTGATTGGGAGCAAGAAGAACAATTTCTGTCTGATGAAGAAAGTGGTTATGAAGAAGATCAGTGGACAGATGATTGTTCCAATACTGATTATGATGATGATCCAGATGGTGGAGAACTTGAACCAGAACCACCAGACCAGTACCAAGACAACACCAGCTCCATAGATTGGTCTAGAGAAGAAGCTGACCAGAGAGATAACCATGAGGCTGAGATGTATCAAGAGGAAACTGAATCCCAGATCAGTCTAGATGAACACAGCTATCATGAAGAAGCAGAAAATGAACCAGAAGTGGTTTATCCAGAAGATGGTGTTGATGATAACTCAGATCATGAGGAGTCATATGTGGAAGAGAGGCCATGGTGTGAGATACCATACTCTGATCATGAAGAAGAGAACCATGATGAAACTGATTCCCAAGTCAGTTTACCCTACTCTGAAGCAAACCGTGAAGATGGAGCAACAAGTGAGTGTGACTTTGCTGAAGAAGAAGAAAATGAGGCTGTAAGAAGTGATGAAGAGTATGAACCAAGATACATCCAATACGCAGGCCATCATGAAGGAATAGAAGCTTACTGGAAGTGGGAGAAAGACCTAGATCAATGGTTTGAACTTCATCAGATTGAAGAGGAGGAGAGACCACTAATTGCTGAAGATACTCTAACTGAGTATGCATACTGGTGGTATGATCGTGATGCTTCTTGGACAGAAATGAAGGAGCTACTACGTGAGGAGTTTGTGACAACAGCTGAGAGCCACAAGGAGTATCATTTCAGGCGCCCAGATGTATTTCCTAAGCCAAGGAGATTGATTCTAGCACCCATGTCAACTCCAGAGATTAAGCCAAAGAAGAATTGTGGTTCTAAGTCAAGGGAGATCACGTGCAACACCTCTAGCAGCAAAGAAAATGATGATAAAGTTGTGCAATCCAAGAAGAAACCAATGGAGCAACATGTGCAACCAAAGGCAGTACCAAAGAAAGGAACTCAAGCAAAGCAGAAATTAAAGATGAGTTCCCTACATATGATCAAGCCTCAAGCAAATCTTCAGTTGTTTAAAGGAGCTCTACAGCTACCTAAGAAAAAGACAGAGGCGAGATCTCCAGCTCCAACAAAGTCAGAACAACAACCAGAGAAGCAATATCCAAAGCAGAAGCTAGAGCAATGTAAGTTTTCTGATCCTTTAAAGATAACTAGCATAATCTGTTATAGATGCCATCAAGAGGGTCATTATGCTGTAGCTTGTCCATGTAGATCATCAGTAGAGATTTTACACTTAGAAACACCAGAAAATGCTTTTAAAGATAATCTTGTTCAGCTAGTCCCTGAGATGTCTATTTCTAGTGTAATACACTTGTCTTTGCCAAGAGATGTTGATGCAGGAAATGAAGAAAACTTTGAGAAAAATTGTCTAGAATCAGACATACTCCAAACCAATGTGATTATCAACTCCCGGCCAACACCAATCACTGCCCCCAAACCAGAGTTGATACTTGGTAATATAGTAAGTGAAAAATCTGAACTTGTTAATTACTGGAATAATATTTTAACTAGTTATGCTTTCAAGTATCCAGTTTTAAATAATTCAAGTTCAAATATAATACACTTGCTCTTTCCCTTAAGTGTCAAGACAGAAACAGGAACCATCAGAGTAATCAAAGACTGGAGAGAAAAACCACCAGATCCAAAACCAGAGCAAACCAGAGGAGTAATCCTATCTTACCTACTCAAAGGAGAACCCCCAGATGCCCCACACATCACCACACCTAAAGTTTATCAAGGTAAGACTCTAAACTCCCAAAGAAGGATGAAAGCTAACTTGCTTTCTATTGGTGCAGGAGAAATAGTTTCGAGGTCGAAACTTCTTCAAGGGGGAGGGTATGATGAGGACATCAAATCAGAACCAACCATGGAGAAAGAAATCATGAGAAAACCAGTGGAGAGTATGAAGCTGAGAGAAGCTATAGAAGCCGGCCAGGACATATGTGCAATCAAAATGCCATATCTTACACACCAGGATGAATTAATTCATGAAACCGGTTTTGTTGGATTCTACACTCAACAAGAGGACGCAGGAAATTGGTTTCATATCAAAAGGATAAATGGTTTAGGAGATATGCCATTTTCAAGTCAAAGGTGGCCCGACTTGCCTTATTTAGAAGATCAGGAGCATATAATATGTCAAGCTAAATATTGGCGTCCAGGGGACTTTGTGCTACTTCTAGAAGCACTCCACAACCCCTTAAGAAGCACCAGCACACACTGGAGCAGGCGGATCCTTGAAGAATTCATTCAAATCAAACCAGAGCTAAATAAGGAAGATTGGACAATTGTTTGGTTTGATCATTACCAAACCAAGATATGGCGACCAGGAGACATTCTACACTTACCAGAGGAGCTTGAAGACATATTGAGAGCATTCAAATCGCAGCACACCAAGAGGAGAAGAATATGGAGCAGTTTGCCTTATTTGGATTCAAGCAACATTTTATTCAAAGATCTCCAACGGCTCTTTCCAACTTTCCTTGGAGCTTTGAAGACATACTCAGTGAACCAGGATATTCCTAGACGTCATCAGTTCATGCCTAAGTTATCAAGACTCAAGAAATCCCACCCATTCAGCCAAATCCCCCAAACTACTCCAACAGCTAGTTTTGCAAGTTTTCTGTTTATTTCTTTTATTTTGAGCATTATATAAGCTCAATAGCACTCCCATTGTAGCAGCACGTTTTATGATCTAAGTTTAATACAAAGTATTGTTTTTCCTTTCAAAGTTTGTCTTTGAATTGATTTGTTCTTTAGAAGTCAGAGTTGTGAGAAGCACTTTGTTTTCTTTAGATCTGTGAATTAGGTTGTTTGAGAGAGTCAAATAGCTTTATTCATCATAGGTTGAGAGAGTCAATCACTTCATTCCATCTAACCACCAGATTGAGAGATTCAATCTAACATCCAATCCGCAAATCCCATTCAAATCCATCAACTGATCAGGCTGAAAGAGTTATACGACCAGCAGCTTGGTTCCATCAATCTATCCTTGTGAGGCTCAGTTTTGTGCCTGCATCACACCTTCTGCTTCTTACTCTTCCAAGTAACCAAGTTCCCACCAATGAAAGTACAGTAGCCAGTGGTTGATCTTCTATCAGCTCTATCTCCTGCCCAATCAGCATCACAATAGCCCACCACTTCTGTACTCTTGTTGCAACCCATCCAAACTCCAAGACCTTGTGTACCATTCAGATACATCAATAGTCTTTCCACCATACGCCAGTGATGTTCCTTTGGAGCTTGCATATGCTGGCTTACCTGATTCACAGCAAAACATATATCAGGCCGAGTGATTGTTAAGTAGATTAACTTACCAACAAGCTTTCTATAAAGCTTTGGATCATGGAAGAGCTTGCTATCTTCAATCTCCCCCTCACGTGGGACCTTGTATCCATCCTCCATAGGCATCTTAGCCACCTTGCCTCCATATGCACCTGCATCTTTCAAGAGATCAAGTGTATATTTCCTTTGAGAGATAAACAATCCTTCCTTGGCTCTACACAACTCAATACCAAGGAAGTACTTCATCTCTCCTAAGTCTTTAATGTCAAAAACAGATTTAAGAAACTCCTTAGTTGCCTTGATACCTGTTTTATCAGAACCAGTAATGATAATATCATCTACATACACAAGGATTACAATGATACCTGAGGGTGTAACCAATGTGAAGAGAGTATGATCAAGTTCTGACTTCCTGAAGCCTCTACCATTCAAGGTTGTGCTTAATTTGTGGTACCAAGCTCTAGGAGATTGCTTGAGGCCATATATTGCTTTCTTTAGTCTCAAGACATTTCCCTTCTTTACTAGATGCTCAAGACCAGGTGGTGGCAACATATACACTTCATCCTCGAGCTCTCCTTGTAGAAAGGCATTCTTGACATCCATTTGCCAAAGATCCCACTCAAGGTTCACTGCCAATGATAAGACAACTCGGATGGTATGAAGCTTGGCCACTGGTGCAAATGTATCAATGTAGTCCTCTCCATATGTTTGAGTGAACCCTCTTGCCACCAGTCTTGTCTTGCGCCTATCTATCTTCCCATTTGGTAGATACTTGATAGTAAAGATCCACCTACTGGACACAGCTCTCTTTCCCTTTGGCAAAGCACTCTCATACCATGTATCATTCTTGATCATAGCATCTGCCTCAGCATTGACTGAGTCTCTCCACTCTTGTATAAGCATTGCTTCCTCATAGCTTCTTGGAACATAACTCTCATCCAAGCTCACTTGAAAGGCACAATGCTCTTCTGGATACTGAGCAAAGGAACACACAGCTTGAGAAGGATGCTCCACAGCCTGGGCATTGTAGTACACTCTCGTGTTTACCCAGTTGGAAGCATCCCTCTTAACTCTTGTGCTCCTTCTCAAGACTGGTGCTGGATCATTTTGTACTTCTGGCTCGGCTTGCTCTTGTTCTTGTACACTGTCTTGCACCATTGGTTCAGATACTTCTCCACTTTCTTCACTAGCTGTTGGCTGACTTTCTTCAGCTCCATCACTAGCTACCACACCTTGATCATGAGAACCACCCGAGCTCTCTTCTCCACTTGAACTCTCTCCCCCCACATGATCAAGGTTGGTGGGTTCCTGATCCACTTCTTGACCTCTTGGTGGTGTTCTTGCTGTAGTTACCCGAGACTGATCCTGGGTCATATTGATTCCAAGCCTCTCTAAGATGGTCCTCAATGTAGAAGCTCTATCTGAGGTAAGATCCTTCAAATCTTCCTGATTCTGCTCCTCATAATAACCTCTTTCTTCTATGAACTTCACTTCTCTTGATACTAACACTCTTCTTGTGTCAGGATCATAGCATTTGTACCCTTTTGTGTGTGGGAATATCCCACAAACATTGCCTTCTTACTTCTTGCTTCCAGCTTGTTTCTCATCTCACTAGGCACCATCACATAGCACAAACATCCAAACACTCTCATATGCTCCAAGGAAGGTTTGTAGTTGTTCAATACCTCAAATGGGGCCTGCCCTTTCAAGACTAGTGTAGGAGTTCGGTTGATCAGATAGCATGCTGTGACCACAGCATCACTCCAAAATCTCTTAGGAACCTTAGACTGAAGCATCAATGTCCTTGCCACCTCCATAAGGTGCCTGTTCTTCCTTTCAGCCACACCATTCTGTTGTGGTGTGTATGGACAGTATTATTTTGTGTAATCTGAGTGTAAATAAGGATTAAAGAGAGATTAAGAGAGTAAAAAGTCTAGAAATAATTCTCAGATGTAATAGAAACCAAAACTAGATAGAGAGAGACATAACTTGCTTAGCTTTTTATTAATGAGAGGATTACAAATATATAGAGAGACTAAGACAAGGGTTTCGACAATGAACCTAGACAGGTTACTATACTAAGCATGTGAAGTCAAGGATAAGGAGAGTGCCACACTAAGCTAAACCAATCAGGTGCATCACATGCTTTGGCATCTTGACTAGATGCCTTTTACTTTCCAGACCATGACAGCCTGTATGCGCGCCTCTTCCTTCTTCCCTCAACGGTCACATGGTTTGTAATTCAAACCAAGGTTGCGCAGCCTAACCTTCTACACCACTTGGAGTCTTTGCAACACTTTACTTCTCTTTACTTAGTTACCATTGTCACTGTGGTAACTATTGTAATAGTGAATAGTGTGCATCCACTATTCTCTATTCACTATTTGCCCAAACTCCCAAATAGTGTAGAAACCTCATCTCTTCCTTAGTCTCATCTCTTCTTTACTTAAGCCTCTCATCTCAACACTCCCCCTCAAGCTTGACCATATGGAACAAGTCAAGCTTGGATAGCCATGAGATCTTCCTCATTAAAAACCTCACCAAGGAAAACCCATTGGGACAAAACCTTGATGAGGGAAAAAGAGTGAAGACCTCATAGCTAAGGGGATCAGCTCCTCTTGCTCAAATCAATGAGGCCCAACCTGATATGGATGGACTCCATTGTCTTCTGTCTCGCAGCCTTAGTGAACACATCAGCCAACTGATCTTCACTTCTTGTGTAACATGGTAAGATCACTCCAAGTACAATCATCTGCCTGACCTTGTGGCAATCAACCTCAATGTGCTTGGTCCTCTCATGGAACACTGAGTTGGATGCAATGTGAATAGCTGCTTGGTTATCACAATGCATGGTCATTGGTGTAGCTTGATCAATCTCTAGATGCTTCAGAATCCCCTTGATCCATACAAGCTCATTAGTTAGCTTCAGCATGGCTCTGTACTCGGCTTCAGCACTAGAACATGAGACCACCTTCTGCTTCTTACTCTTCCAAGTAACCAAGTTCCCACCAATGAAAGTACAGTAGCCAGTGGTTGATCTTCTATCAGCTCTATCTCCTGCCCAATCGGCATCACAATAGCCCACCACTTCTGTACTCTTGTTGCAACCCATCCAAACTCCAAGACCTTGTGTACCATTCAGATACATCAATAGTCTTTCCACCATACGCCAGTGATGTTCCTTTGGAGCTTGCATATGCTGGCTTACCTGATTCACAGCAAAACATATATCAGGCCGAGTGATTGTTAAGTAGATTAACTTACCAACAAGCTTTCTATAGAGCTTTGGATCATGGAAGAGCTTGCTATTTCAATCTCCCCCTCACGTGGGACCTTGTATCCATCCTCCATAGGCATCTTAGCCACCTTGCCTCCATATGCACCTGCATCTTTCAAGAGATCAAGTGTATATTTCCTTTGAGAGATAAACAATCCTTCCTTGGCTCTACACAACTCAATACCAAGGAAGTACTTCATCTCTCCTAAGTCTTTAATGTCAAACACAGATTTAAGAAACTCCTTAGTTGCCTTGATACCTGTTTTATCAGAACCAGTAATGATAATATCATCTACATACACAAGGATTACAATGATACCTGAGGGTGTAACCAATGTGAAGAGAGTATGATCAAGTTCTGACTTCCTGAAGCCTCTACCATTCAAGGTTGTGCTTAATTTGTGGTACCAAGCTCTAGGAGATTGCTTGAGGCCATAGATTGCTTTCTTTAGTCTCAAGACATTTCCCTTCTTTACTAGATGCTCAAGACCAGGTGGTGGCAACATATACACTTCATCCTCGAGTTCTCCTTGTAGAAAGGCATTTTTGACATCCATTTGCCAAAGATCCCACTCAAGGTTCACTGCCAACGATAAGACAACTCGGATGGTATGAAGCTTGGCCACTGGTGCAAATGTATCAATGTAGTCCTCTCCATATGTTTGAGTGAACCCTCTTGCCACCAGTCTTGTCTTGCGCCTATCTATCTTCCCATTTGGTAGATACTTGATAGTAAAGATCCACCTACTGGACACAGCTCTCTTTCCCTTTGGCAAAGCACTCTCATACCATGTATCATTCTTGATCATAGCATCTGCCTCAGCATTGACTGAGTCTCTCCACTCTTTATAAGCATTGCTTCCTCATAGCTTCTTGGAACATAACTCTCATCCAAGCTCACTTGAAAGGCACAATGCTCTTCTGGATACTGAGCAAAGGAACACACAGCTTGAGAAGGATGCTCCACAGCCTGGGCATTGTAGTACACTCTCGTGTTTACCCAGTTGGAAGCATCCCTCTTAACTCTTGTGCTCCTTCTCAAGACTGGTGCTGGATCATTTTGTACTTCTGGCTCGGCTTGCTCTTGTTCTTGTACACTGTCTTGCACCATTGGTTCAGATACTTCTCCACTTTCTTCACTAGCTGTTGGCTGACTTTCTTCAGTTCCATCACTAGCTACCACACCTTGATCATGAGAACCGCCCGAGCTCTCTTCTCCACTTGAACTCTCCCCCCACATGATCAAGGTTGGTGGGTTCCTGATTCACTTCTTGACCTCTTGGTGGTGTTCTTGCTGTAGTTACCCGAGACTGATCCTGGGTCATATTGATTCCAAGCCTCTCTAAGATGGTCCTCAATGTAGAAGCTCTATCTGAGGTAAGATCCTTCAAATCTTCCTGATTCTGCTCCTCATAATAACCTCTTTCTTCTATGAACTTCACTTCTCTTGATACTAACACTCTTCTTGTGTCAGGATCATAGCATTTGTACCCCTTTTGTGTGTGGGAATATCCCACAAACATTGCCTTCTTACTTCTTGCTTCCAGCTTGTTTCTCATCTCACTAGGCACCATCACATAGCACAAACATCCAAACACTCTCATATGCTCCAAGGAAGGTTTGTAGTTGTTCAATACCTCAAATGGAGCCTGCCCTTTCAAGACTAGTGTAGGAGTTCGGTTGATCAGATAGCATGCTGTGACCACAGCATCACTCCAAAATCTCTTAGGAACCTTAGACTGAAGCATCAATGTCCTTGCCACCTCCATAAGGTGCCGGTTCTTCCTTTCAGCCACACCATTCTGTTGTGTGTGTATGGACAGCTCGTTTGTTGCAAGATTCCATGAGAAGCGAGATGTTGCTTGAAAGCATTTCCAGTGTACTCCCCACCATTATCAGACCTGAGAATTTTAATCTTGGCATGATATTGGTTAGTCACATAAGCTTGAAAATTTCTAAATGCATCAAGCACCCTATCTTTGGTTGGAATGAGTGTTAGCCAGGTGTATTTGGATTTTTCATCAATAAAAGAGACATAATACTTATGAGAATCTCTAGACAAGCAAGGAGCAGTCCAAACATCAGAGTGAATAAGATCAAAGCAGTTCTCATAAACAGTAGAAGAGTTTGGAAAAACAGTTTTACAATGCTTGCCTAAAATACAAGCCTCACAATCATTATTCTCAAAAGAAACACCTGGCAACATCAGTTTAAAAGCCTTATTATGAGGGTGTCCTAGTCTAGCATGCCACAATGCATCTTTGCTTAAACTAGTAGCAGAAGTTGAAGTAAAAGAACAGCTAAAGCTTGAAATAGGAGCAAGATCTTCAAGTAAGTATAGTTCTCCTTTGGTCACTCCTTTCCCAATCAACTTGCTGCTTTTAATTTCCTGAAACTTCACATCATCAGGACTAAAGATAACATTACATTGCAAATCAGTTGCACACCTTTTAACTGATAATAAATTTGAAGCAAAATCAGGCATATAAAGAGCTTTAGACTCCTTATCAAACAGTTTAAGACTTCCTATTCCTCTAATAGGAATCCTATCACCATTCGCAATCATTACATGACCATCATGAGGAAGAATGTCTCTAATCAACCTAGTGTCACTTATCATGTGATGAGATGCACCAGAATCAACTATCAATGGTTTTGATGCATGAGACTTAGCAATGAGAGCAAGAATGCTAGATGGTTTGAAATGATGAGCATGATCAGTCCTAGCAAGACTAGCAATACTAGAAACCTTATGCATATCTTTCAACCTATCAACCATGCTATCAATGCTATCCACATTCACAGGATTATCTATCATCCTAGCACCAAATGAATACCCAAAGTAGTTACCAGAGTTACCATTCTCCTTGAAGAGTTTTATGAGGGCATCAAGGTCGGATCTCTTGATGTAATCCTGATCAGAGTTGTTGCGGATGGTAGGTGCACCAGAATAGGCTACTAGAGACTTCCCATCACCAGTATCACTCATTGTCACCTCTTGACTCTTGCTAGTACCAGCTCCACTTGATCCTCCACTTGCACACTCTGACATATGAGCTCTTGCCTCCCGGTCCTTCATGAACTTAGCTGGCTTCAAATGGGGATGAAGAATCCAGCAGCTACTCTTCTTGTGGCCATGCTTCTTACAATGGTCACAATTCCCATTGAACTTCTCATACTTGCCTTGTATGGCTTTATTAGCTTGCGGACCTTCACCATGTTCAGCTTGAGATGCTTGATTAGCCAATGATAGCTCTCCCTTTCTTCCAAATAAGCCAATGGAGCCCTGTTCCTTTTGAATCCGAGAGCACACTTCTTCCAAGTCCGGGAGATCATCATCTCTCAACATGTGCTGAATGAGACCATTGTATGCTGGATTCAGTGTCAACAACAGACCAAAGACCTTGTCTTGTTCCCTTCTCTTGTTAAGCTCCTCAGCATCAGTAGTGGTCGGTCTTAGCATCTCTAATTCTGACCATAGAGATCTAAACCTTCCGAGATGCTTAGTGAACTCCATGTCTTCTTGTGCAAGACTATTGATCGCTTGCTTCACTTCAAAGACTCTACTGAGGTTTGAAGTGTTTCCATAAACCTTTTTCAAGGTATCCCATAGCTCCTTAGCCGACTCACAGTAGCTATAAGCATCCAAGATGGATGGTTCCAATGAAGCGTGCAGGACAGACATCACAAGCATATCTTCTTGCTCCCACTTCTCTACATCATCACTTGAGACTTCCTCCTTGTCTCTCTTCAACTCTCCGAGCTTTGGAGCTTCACCCTTGGTGATGTGACTCCATAAACCCTTGCAACCCACTGTGGTTCTCACCATCCGAGACCACACAAGATAGTTGGTTCCCTTGAACACAACAGCAACTTTCATATGCATACTTCCTTCCATGTCTTAACAAACACACAACCCTATTACTTCAACTCTTCACACACAAAGTTTCCTCAACCCACAAACAAGTTTCTATCTTGCTAAAGATATCAACTTGAACCGCAAAGACTAAAGCAAACACCTTTCCACACCTAGCTACCCGATTCTATCTCCTTCAAAGATATTAATCTTGAACCGAGTAAACTTAACTTGAACTGGCTGGACACGATCTAGAGCTTGAGTCTTCACACCACGAACGTAGACAACACACTCCTCAAGCTTTAACAAGCTTGAAAAGCTTCACTCAACCCGGAAAGAGAAGAACTTTGAAGAACAGCCGCAAGAACACCAAGAACACCAAGAACACCAAGTTTCTCTTTGGATCTTCACTAAGGAATCACCAAAGAGTTCACGCGAACTCAGATTGTCTTCAACCTGGCTCTGATACCATATTATTTTGTGTAATCTGAGTGTAAATAAGGATTAAAGAGAGATTAAGAGAGTAAAAAGTCTAGAAATAATTCTCAGATGTAATAGTAACCAAGACTAGATAGAGAGAGACATAACTTGCTTAGCTTTTTATTAATGAGAGGATTACAAATATATAGAGAGACTAAGACAAGGGTTTCGACAATGAACCTAGACAGGTTACTATACTAAGCATGTGAAGTCAAGGATAAGGAGAGTGCCACACTAAGCTAAACCAATCAGGTGCATCACATGCTTTGGCATCTTGACTAGATGCCTTTTACTTTCCAGACCATGACAGCCTGTATGCGCGCCTCTTCCTTCTTCCCTCAACGGTCACATGGTTTGTAATTCAAACCAAGGTTGCGCAGCCTAACCTTCTACACCACTTGGAGTCTTTGCAACACTTTACTTCTCTTTACTTAGTTACCATTGTCACTGTGGTAACTATTGTAATAGTGAATAGTGTGCATCCACTATTCTCTATTCACTATTTGCCCAAACTCCCAAATAGTGTAGAAACCTCATCTCTTCCTTAGTCTCATCTCTTCTTTACTTAAGCCTCTCATCTCAACAGACAGCTCGTTTGTTGCAAGATTCCATGAGAAGAGAGGTGTTGCTTGAAGCATTTCCAGTGTACTCCCCACCATTATCAGACCTGAGAATTTTAATCTTGGCATGATATTGGTTAGTCACATAAGCTTGAAAATTTCTAAATGCATCAAGCACCCTATCTTTGGTTGGAATGAGTGTTAGCCAGGTGTATTTGGATTTTTCATCAATAAAAGAGACATAATACTTATGAGAATCTCTAGACAAGCAAGGAGCAGTCCAAACATCAGAGTGAATAAGATCAAAGCAGTTCTCATAGACAGTAGAAGAGTTTGGAAAAACAGTTTTACAATGCTTGCCTAAAATACAAGCCTCACAATCATTATTCTCAAAAGAAACACCTGGCAACATCAGTTTAAAAGCCTTATTATGAGGGTGTCCTAGTCTAGCATGCCACAATGCATCTTTGCTTAAACTAGTAGCAGAAGTTGAAGTAAAAGAACAGCTAAAGCTTGAAATAGGAGCAATATCTTCAAGTAAGTATAGTTCTCCTTTGGTCACTCCTTCCCAATCAACTTGCTGCTTTAATATCCTGAAACTTCACATCATCAGGACTAAAGATAACATTACATTGCAAATCAGTTGCACACCTTTTAACTGATAACAAATTTGAAGCAAAAATCAGGCATATAAAGAGCTTTAGACTCCTTATCAAACAGTTTAAGACTTCCTATTCCTCTAATAGGAGGAATCCTATCACCATTCGCAATCATTACATGACCATCATGAGGAAGAATGTCTCTAATCAACCTAGTGTCACTTATCATGTGATGAGATGCACCAGAATCAACTATCAATGGTTTTGATGCATGAGACTTAGCAATGAGAGCAAGAATGCTAGATGGTTTGAAATGATGAGCATGATCAGTCCTAGCAAGACTAGCAATACTAGAAACCTTATGCATATCTTTCAACCTATCAACCATGCTATCAATGCTGTCCACATTCACAGGATTATCTATCATCCTAGCACCAAATGAATACCCAAAGTAGTTACCAGAGTTACCATTCTCCTTGAAGAGTTTTATGAGGGCATCAAGGTCGGATCTCTTGATGTAATCCTGATCAGAGTTGTTGCGGATGGTAGGTGCACCAGAATAGGCTACTAGAGACTTCCATCACCAGTATCACTCATTGTCACCTCTTGACTCTTGCTAGTACCAGCTCCACTTGATCCTCCACTTGCACACTCTGACATATGAGCTCTTGCCTCCCGGTCCTTCATGAACTTAGCTGGCTTCAAATGGGGATGAAGAATCCAGCAGCTACTCTTCTTGTGGCCATGCTTCTTACAATGGTCACAATTCCCATTGAACTTCTCATACTTGCCTTGTATGGCTTTATTAGCTTGCGGACCTTCACCATGTTCAGCTTGAGATGCTTGATTAGCCAATGATAGCTCTCCCTTTCTTCCAAATAAGCCAATGGAGCCCTGTTCCTTTTGAATCCGAGAGCACACTTCTTCCAAGTCCGGGAGATCATCATCTCTCAACATGTGCTGAATGAGACCATTGTATGCTGGATTCAGTGTCAACAACAGACCAAAGACCTTGTCTTGTTCCCTTCTCTTGTTAAGCTCCTCAGCATCAGTAGTGGTCGGTCTTAGCATCTCTAACTCTGACCATAGAGACCTAAACCTTCCGAGATGCTTAGTGAACTCCATGTCTTCTTGTGCAAGACTATTGATCGCTTGCTTCACTTCAAAGACTCTACTGAGGTTTGAAGTGTTTCCATAAACCTTTTTCAAGGTATCCCATAGCTCCTTAGCCGACTCACAGTAGCTATAAGCATCCAAGATGGATGGTTCCAATGAAGCGTGCAAGACAGACATCACAAGCATATCTTCTTGCTCCCACTTCTCTACATCATCACTTGAGACTTCCTCCTTGTCTCTCTTCAACTCTCCGAGCTTTGGAGCTTCACCCTTGGTGATGTGACTCCATAAACCCTTGCAACCCACTGTAGTTCTCACCATCCGAGACCACACAAGATAGTTGGTTCCCTTGAACACAACAGCAACTTTCATATGCATACTTCCTTCCATGTCTTAACAAACACACGACCCTAGTACTTCAACTCTTCACACACAAAGTTTCCTCAACCCACAAACAAGTTTCTATCTTGCTAAAGATATCAACTTGAACCGCAAAGACTAAAGCAAACACCTTTCCACACCTAGCTACCCGATTCTATCTCCTTCAAAGATATCAATCTTGAACCGAGTAAACTTAACTTGAACTGGCTGGACACGATCTAGAGCTTGAGTCTTCACACACGAACGTAGACAACACACTCCTCAAGCTTTAACAAGCTTGAAAAGCTTCACTCAACCCGGAAAGAGAAGAACTTCGAAGAACAGCGCAAGAACACCAAGAACACCAAGAACACCAAGTTTCTCTTTGGATCTTCACTAAGGAATCACCAAAGAGTTCACGCGAACTCAGATTGTCTTCAACCTGGCTCTGATACCATATTATTTTGTGTAATCTGAGTGTAAATGAGGATTAAAGAGAGATTAAGAGAGTAAAAAGTCTAGAAATGATTCTCAGATGTAATAGTAACCAAGACTAGATAGAGAGAGACATAGCTTGCTAAGTTTATTAATGAGGGATGATTACAAATATATAGTCTAGAGATAACAAGGGTTTGCGCAAGATAAGGAGGTCAAGATACTATTCTAAGCATGTAGAGTCAAGGAGAGTTAGGCGCCTGATTTGAATACTTGGTCCATATGCTTCACATGCTTTGGCATCTTGACTAGATGCTCTTTGCCTTTCCAGCCTTAGCCAGCCTGTCAAGGCGCGCCAATACCTTATCTTCAAACGGTCACAAGCTTCTTCTTCTCTTAACCTTCTCCTTGGTTAAGAGTATCCGAGATCACTTCACCTCTCCTCTTCTCCATTTACTTATTTACCTCAGTAACTTCTCTTTTACCACAGTAACTTAAAGTTACTGTAATAGTACCTCCCCAAATAGTAACTTGCACTCTTTCTCCTCTTCTCCTTCCCATGTTAAACTCTTCTCTATCTCATGAATATCATCACCTCATCTCAACACCAGATTAGCCTGTTCGGACATATGCCATTATCTTCATGATTCTTATCAAACCAGGATGAACCACGATCTAAGAAGCTTTTTTGGAACCACTAATCAGTGGAGAATAACCAGAAAGTTGAATAAATCTCATAGGAGTTGTGATTAAGAGATATCCCACTTTCTATCCAGATGATTCTAGATTAGCCTGTTCGGACATATGGCAATATCTTCATGATTATTATCAAACCAGGATGAACCAATATATAAGTAGCCTTATTGGGAACCACTAATCAGTGGAGAATAACCAGGAAGTTAAATAATTCTCATAGGAGTTGTGTCAAACCAGGATGAACCAATATATAAGTAGCTTGATTGGGAACCACTAATCAGTGGAGAATAACCAGGAAGTTAAATAAATCTCATAGGAGTTGTGAGTAAGAAGATATCCCACTTTCTATCCAGATTATTCCAGATTAGCCTGTTCGGACATATGGCAATATCTTCATGATTCTTTTCAAACCAGGATGAACCACGATCTAAGAAGCTTTATTGGAACCACTAATCAGTGCAGAAACCAGGAAGTTGAATAAATCTCATAGGAGTTGTGAGTAAGAAGATATCCCACTTTCTATTCTTCACTGATTAGTGGTTCCAAATAAAGCTTCTTAGATCGTGGTTCATCCTGGTTTGATAAGAATCATGAAGATATTGTCATATGTCCGAACAGGCTAATCTGGAATCATCTGGATAGAAAGTGGGATATCTTCTTACTCACAACTCCTATGAGATTTATTCAACTTCCTGGTTATTCTCCACTGATTAGTGGTTCCAAATAAAGCTTCTTAGATCGTGGTTCATCCTGGTTTGAAAAGAATCATGAAGATAATGGCATATGTCCGAACAGGCTAATCTGGAATAATCTGGATAGAAGGTGGGATATCTTCTTGCTCACAACACTTATGAGATTTATTAAACTTCCTGGTTATTCTCAACTGATTAATGGTTCCAAATAAAGATTCCCTTTCTTCTGACCTCCTGCCATCATCAAAGGGTTTGATCCACGACCAGACTCTGTTCATGAGCTCCAAGTACCTGATTCATACAATGCACAAACACATGCATCAATTCTCAAGGGACAAACCTATTCAAAACAAAATAAGTATAGTTTTAGGTACTTCCCTTGCATAAGAAGAATGGACATTGGCTTCTCATATTAACACCCCTCCTCAAGCTTGACCTGAGAATGAGAGTATGTGGTCAAGCTTGGAAGATGAGAGCCAATGATGATAACCAATGCCTTGAGACCACAAGCTTCATCAACCAGGTACAAGCACACATGCTATGGGCTGATTCATAGCTTCCCAACTGAAGGTAACTGTTCTAACTTCATATAGAAGCTGATCCATAGCTTCCCAACCAGAAGGTAACTGTTCTAACGCCATGCCTTGGGCTGATTCATAGCATTCCAATCAGCTTGACTCTCCACCTGATCTTCTTGTCAAGTAGTCTCTGATGGCCATCTGTTCTAACACCAAGTTGTTGCTGTCCTTGTTGAATTCTTCTTGTAGTGGCTTCTAGACAGGCCATGGAAGCTCATTTACAGCCCCCCTCAAGCTTGAATCCGAGTATAGGGGAGGAGACAAGCTTGATATGAGCTTTTAAGCCTCCTGGTCTACTCAGAAATTATTTCTCCATGGTCAGGAATATGCATCTTGTGCAGGCTCTGATCAACATGGGCAATCTGTCAAACCAACACTAAGACAAGCATCAGTAGACAACAAGAGACCAGAACATTGGTTTTCACCAAGTCTGATCTTTAAACACACAATTTAAATAAGCAATGGACAGATATCTTCATGATTCTATCCTAGCAACACTCTCTGAATCATAATCAACAAGACTAAGCATTCAGGCAACAAGAGAATTTATTTTCCTAAGGGAAGAAGCATATAATTCTTTTAAGACATCTTCAACAGTTTAACAACCTTAGGCAGTTTCTAAACAAGATTGTGAGAATAGAGAATTAAGTAATCAGAGAATAAGTAGAGGGTGGAGAATGATGTAACCAGAGTATTAGTAGCCAGAGAATGGGAGAATGATGGAGAATAAATAACCTGAGAATCAGAGAATTAGAAAAGAGAGAATAGAGAGTTTGCTCAAGAGTTCTAATGGAAAGAGTTTTGCTCTGTTTTCTTGAGTTTTGCGGAAGCATTAACAGCCGGAGCAACCAATACTCCTCATGAGTTTGGTGCTTTAGTAGCTGAAACACAATGGACCATTGAACAAATAATTTGCTCACTGATCTTAGAAAAGTACCACTGGAATAACTCATGAACTGATGTTTTCCAGGGCTTGCAACAAGAGAACCATCAGAATAACACATAAACAAGTGTTTTCTATGGCTCACACAACAAAGACACCAATGGATTAAAACAGTTTGTCCACTGGTCAAATATTTTTAAAACATTTTTCAGAATCAGATTACTCAAGAATCTGTTCAAAAACATTTTTCAGAAATCTTTTTATTTTTAAGTGATTTCAAGATGCAAGAATAATCTTTTCTCCCTCCCTCAGGCTGGTAACAACATATTTCAGTCTTTCATCCAAACCTTAAACAATGAGGAGATCAAGGGGAGAGTCATTGATTTAAAAAAAAAACATTTAAAGATTGCATCCTGAATTTTGAAAAACATACTTCATCAAACCTCTCTACTGCTCATGTTTTGAATCCTAGCCACACAGCTCATCAAAAACAAGTTCAAAGTGAAAGAGAATGAGCTTCAGGATGAAGTAGAACATAGTGAGTTCAGCCCTAGAGAGCAACTAGGCTCTGATACCATGTTGGAATTCATGAGTGTTTGTCTCATGTTAAAAGAGTATTCAGTTAACTTGTAACTGAATCCCCTTCAACCAAGCAACAGGAACTCACCATTAAAAGGAAGAGACAATCATCTGATGATTGAATCCTCTTACAGCTTAACAATACAACCAAATGTCCTAGAGAGTACACTGGTTATATGAAGCAGCCTACACTATAACCAAAATCCTAGATAGTAAACTGGTTATGTGTGGCAAAGATCTCTAGTTTGAATCTAATTCTTGAAGAGTGACACAACACTTTTAGTTTGTTCACTTAAGAAGAATGAGAATCAGAATCAGTAATCTAGAGCTTAAGAGAAGATAAAGAAGAGTTTAGAGAGAGTTTTACAAGTATTAGGCTGCCTTAAGAGAAAGAGAGTTAAGGCAGCCTCTAAACCAAAACTCTAAACTCCTTACATTGTGAATATTGTTTAGACACAAGCAAGGGAGAGAGAGCCACAAAATTAGACTGAAAGAAACTTGTATTGATACTGAATGATTGTTACAAGAGCTGGTGAAGGTCTTTAAATAGACAATCACTTACAATAAACAATTAATAAAACAGGGAATGACTAAACAACTAATATAATGGGGAAATGGAAGAGGCCAGGAGGATATGGACAAGGTGAGGCACGACCAGATGAGGAGAAAGGGACATGAGAGAGGTTAGCACAGCCTGCTTGAGTGAAAGTGACATGTCTGTTCTTCTTCTTATGCATCACATGTGATTTTTCTTGCTTAATTCAAATCAGATTCTTTCTTTTGAATTCAAACTTGTCTCCTTGACTTCTCATAGACTCCCAACGTCCATATTAAGTATCACCAACTCCTTTCTTGCCTTACAAGGTAATTTAGGTCCATATGATAACTTGTGGAGCAAGATTGTGCATACTAGCCCAAATCAGTTTCTCTTGATGCACTTGTCTTTTATAATGAACTAACTCATTTCCTCTGGTTATTCTCTATTATTTTGTGTAATCTGAGTGTAAATGAGGATTAAAGAGAGATTAAGAGAGTAAAAAGTCTAGAAATGATTCTCAGATGTAATAGTAACCAAGACTAGATAGAGAGAGACATAACTTGCTTAGTTTATTAATGAGGGATGATTACAAATATATAGTCTAGAGATAACAAGGGTTTGCGCAAGATAAGGAGGTCAAGATACTATTCTAAGCATGTAGAGTCAAGGAGAGTTAGGCGCCTGATTTGAATACTTGGTCCATATGCTTCACATGCTTTGGCATCTTGACTAGATGCTCTTTGCCTTTCCAGCCTTAGCCAGCCTGTCAAGGCGCGCCAATACCTTATCTTCAAACGGTCACAAGCTTCTTCTTCTCTTAACCTTCTCCTTGGTTAAGAGTATCCGAGATCACTTCACCTCTCCTCTTCTCCATTTACTTATTTACCTCAGTAACTTCTCTTTTACCACAGTAACTTAAAGTTACTGTAATAGTACCTCCCCAAATAGTAACTTGCACTCTTTCTCCTCTTCTCCTTCCCATGTTAAACTCTTCTCTATCTCATGAATATCATCACCTCATCTCAACACTCCCCCTCAAGCTTGACCATATGGAACAAGTCAAGCTTGGAAAGCCATGAGATCTTCCTCATTAAAAACCTCACCAAGGAAAACCCATTGGGACAAAACCTTGATGAGGGAAAAAGAGTGAAGACCTCATAGCTAAGGGGATCAGCTCCTCTTACTCAAATCAATGAGGCCCAACCTGATATGGATGGACTCCATTGTCTTCTGCCTCGCAGCCTTGGTGAACACATCAGCCAACTGATCTTCACTTCTGGTGTAACATGGTAAGATAACTCCAAGCACAATCATCTGCCTGACCTTGTGACAATCAACCTCTATATGCTTGGTTCTCTCATGGAACACTGAGTTGGATGCAATGTGAATGGCTGCTTGGTTATCACAATGCATGGTCATTGGTGTAGCTTGATCAATCTCTAGATGCTTCAGAATCCCCTTGATCCATACAAGCTCATTAGTTAGCTTCAGCATGGCTCTGTACTCGGCTTCAGCACTAGAACATGAGACCACCTTCTGCTTCTTACTCTTCCAAGTAACCAAGTTCCCACCAATGAAAGTACAGTAGCCAGTGGTTGATCTTCTATCAGCTCTATCTCCTGCCCAATCAGCATCACAATAGCCCACCACTTCTGTACTCTTGTTGCAACCCATCCAACTCCAAGACCTTGTGTACCATTCAGATACATCAATAGTCTTTCCACCATACGCCAGTGATGTTCCTTTGGAGCTTGCATATGCTGGCTTACCTGATTCACAGCAAAACATATATCAGGCCGAGTGATTGTTAAGTAGATTAACTTACCAACAAGCTTTCTATAAAGCTTTGGATCATGGAAGAGCTTGCTATCTTCAATCCCCCTCACGTGGGACCTTGTATCCATCCTCCATAGGCATCTTAGCCACCTTGCCTCCATATGCACCTGCATCTTTCAAGAGATCAAGTGTATATTTCCTTTGAGAGATAAACAATCCTTCCTTGGCTCTACACAACTCAATACCAAGGAAGTACTTCATCTCTCCTAAGTCTTTAATGTCAAAAACTGGTGTAGCCATGACCAGAGACCTTGAGGAGGAGCTGAGTGACACTGATGAGGAGGCTGCTGATGAGGAGAACCAGGACCAGAACCAGAACCAGAGAGATACACCAGGAGAGCCAGCTAGTGAGTGGATTGGACCAATGACTAGATCAAGGCTGAAAGCACAAGAGAAGAGTCTCCAAGACTTAGCCAAATTCGTGGGAGCAAGTTCTAAAGGGGAAGACCAAGACAAACCAGCTTGTTGGTTCAATTTGATTTCAATGTAATTAAGTTGGTTTATTTGGTTTTCATTTATTTCAAACCAAGACAAATTAGGATTAGTTAAACCAGTTTTAATTAGGATTAGATCACTTGTCGATTTGGTTTAGTTCTCATAAACCAAATTGGTTAAGGATTAGGTTAGACATCGTTTTCTCTTTTACTTAAAGACCACGCAGCTTGTTCTTCTTCTTTAACTTTGAATCTAAGAATTTTACAGCAACTTGTTTGCCTTGTCTCAAGCTTTCTCTGTTCAGCTCAAGAACATTGATCACACTTAAAGGAAGGAATTCCTAGTGAACCCCATCTTAGACAGTACAAGGTGATCTTGTGTCTAGGAGTAGCAAACCATCCTTGTCGCCAATCCATAGGCTCAGGGAGACGTCCATAGTTCAAAGGAGTGCTAGTAGCCTCTTAGAACAACCCATATCCATCCACCTTCAAGTGATCCAGAGTTTAAGCCATACCCAGGCTGCACCAAGTGGTATCAGAGCCACTTGAAGGTTAGGGTTTGCGATTTGTCTACTCTTCTCAATCACTCCATCAAACACTTTTCTTCTCTATCTATCTGTTGTAAGCCGGCTGGGCCAACCCTGGTAATCAAAAAAAAAAAAAAAAAAGAAAAAGAAAAGAGATCTCTGATCCAAATCAAAAAAAAAAAAATAAGAATAGCTGAAGAGAAATCCAGCTCAGGGTGGTAAAGCCAGCTGGTGCCAAATCTCTTAAAACTTTCTATCTTGGTTCATTGGGGTTTTATAGTTCTAGATCTTAAGTTTAGAACTTTGTTTTTCAACTGAACTTGTGGGAAGAGCTGAGACTTGGCGACTTGAAACTTGAGTGAGAGAGAGATATTTTGTTCCTGGCTTTTGTTTTTCACTAACTATTTCAGGAACAATGGGAGATGAGAGGCGAGAAGGGGAAGCAGCCTGAAGGGTCAGGAGAACCAGCTGTTCAACAGATCAATCTCAATCAAGTCCAGTTTGAGGCTATGATGGCTGAGATAACCAGGAGAATGCAAGTCAACTTCAATAGAACTCAACAAGCTAATGAGGTTTTAGTTGATGATAATGCAGGACAGGAGAGAGCAGCAGCTCTTGCTGGAGCTAGGAGAGCACGCATTGGACCTATCAGGGGACAAAGGTTTGAGGTTGGAGGTCATAGGCTCTATGGTGAACAAGTAGAGGATGATGAAGCTGAAGAAAGTGATGATGAGTCTCAGGCTAGTCAGCACAACAGACACCATAACCGCAGGCGACCAGCTGATAACCTAGGCAATCTCAAGCTTAGAATTCCTCCATTCCATGGCAAGAATGATCCTGATGCTTATCTGGAGTGGGAGAAGAAGATTGAATTGGTTTTCAATTGCCAGCAGTTCACTGAGGAGAGGAAGGTCAGACTAGCAGCCACTGAGTTTTGTGGTTATGCTATTAGCTGGTGGGATCAGATTGCTACTACCAGGAGACGCAATGGAGAGCCTCAGATAGCTTCCTGGTTTGAGATGAAAACAGTGATGAAGAAAAGATTTGTTCCTATTCACTATGGGAGAGATCTACACCAGAAACTGAGAAGGCTGTCTCAAGGGTCCAAGAGTGTAGAAGACTACCATCAGGAGATGGAAACACTTATGCTGAAGGCTGATTTGGAAGAAGGAGCAGAAGCTACAATGGCTAGATTCCAAGGAGGTCTAAACAGAGATATCCAGGATAGATTGGAACTACAAGAGTATGAAGACATGGATGAACTACTGCACAAAGCCATCCTGATTGAGCAGCAAATTAAAAGAAAGAGTTCCAACAAGTCTCCATACAATGCAGCTTCCAAACCGGCTTACTCCAAGGATGACAAGCCATCTGATAAACCAAAGGAGGGATCTACCTCAGGGGAAGCCAAACGAGATGACAAGGGAAAAGGGGTAGCCACGCCTACTAGGACCAGGAACATCAAGTGTTTCAAGTGCCATGGTTTTGGGCATTATGCCAATGAGTGTACCAACAAGAAGGTGATGACTATCCTAGCCAATGGAGAAGTGGTTTCTGAGGAAGAAGATGCTGGTCAAGAGACTGATGATGAAGGAGTGGAATACCCTGTCCGAGGAGAGCTACTAGTTACTAGGAGACTTCTCAATGCTCAACCTAAAGCCAAGGAGGATGATCAGAGAGAGAACCTATTCCACACCAGGTGTTTGATTCAAGACAAGGTGTGCAGCTTGATCATTGATGGAGGAAGTTGTACTAATGTAGCAAGTGATGAGTTGGTAAAGAAGCTGGGTCTTGAAGTGTACAAGCATCCTAAACCATATCTCTTGCAATGGATCAATGAAGAGGGAGGTTTAAAGATCAGCAAGCAAGTGAAAGTGTTATTATCAGTGGGAAAATACCAGGATGAGATCACTTGTGATGTGGCACCTTTGGAAGCTAGTCACATTCTCCTTGGAAGGCCATGGCAGTATGACAAGAGATCAGTACATGATGGCTTCACCAACAGATATACCTTTGCTCACAAGGAGAGGCAAGTCACACTGGCGCCCATGACACCTCAAGAGGTACACCAGGATCAGATGCACCTCAAGATGAAGAGGGAGAAGACTAAAGCAGCCGGCAAGACCTTGTTGCTGGAGGAGGGCGACCAGGTAAGTAAGCTTAATCTCTTTGCTACTGCTAAAGATATCAAAACTGCAATGATGGAACAATCAAACTTGATATTAGTAGTTTACAAAGAATTGCTGAACTCTTCTACTAACATTGATCCTGTGATTCCAGTGGAGATTGAGTGTCTTTTGCAGGAATATAAGGATGTGTTTCCAGATGATAATCCCATTGGCTTACCACCTATCAGAGGGATAGAACATCAGATTGACTTTGTACCAGGAGCCACCTTACCAAATCGGCCAGCATACAGGACCAATCCTGTGGAGACTAAGGAGCTTCAGAAACAAGTCAATGATCTCTTGGAGAAGGGGCACATCAGGGAGAGCATGAGTCCTTGTGCTGTACCTGTTCTGCTGGTGCCTAAGAAAGATGGAAGCTGGAGGATGTGTGTGGACTGTAGAGCCATCAACAACATCACAGTTAAGTACAGACATCCTATCCCTCGCTTAGATGATATGCTAGATGAGTTACATGGTTCATGTGTCTTTTCTAAAATTGATTTAAAGAGTGGTTACCACCAGATTAGAATGAAAGAAGGAGATGAGTGGAAAACTGCCTTTAAAACTAAGCTAGGATTGTATGAATGGCTTGTGATGCCTTTTGGTCTTACTAATGCACCTAGTACTTTTATGAGGCTGATGAATCATGTCTTGAGAGCTCTCATTGGGCGATTTGTAGTAGTGTATTTTGATGATATACTGATCTATAGTAAGACCATGAAAGAGCATGTTAACCATTTGAAACAAGTTCTAGATGTGCTTAGGAAAGAAAAGCTGTATGCCAATTATAAAAAGTGTTCTTTTGGGACAGATAACCTTGTTTTCCTAGGTTTTGTTGTGACCTCACAGGGCATACAGGTTGATGAGGAGAAGGTGAAGGCTATCAAGGAGTGGCCGATTCCTAAATCCATTGGAGAAGTCAGGAGCTTCCATGGACTTGCTGGCTTCTATAGGAGGTTTGTGAGAGACTTCAGTACAGTTGCTGCCCCACTCACTGAAGTAATCAAAAAGAGTGTTGGTTTCACTTGGGGGCAAGCCCAAGAAGATGCATTTCATATGCTAAAAGAGAAGTTAACAAGTGCTCCTTTGCTTGTACTCCCTGACTTTTCTAAAACTTTTGAAATTGAATGTGATGCATCTGGTGTTGGGATAGGAGCTGTGTTGATGCAGGAAAAGAGGCCTATAGCTTACTTCAGTGAGAAGCTAGGAGGCGCCACCTTGAACTATCCAACCTATGACAAGGAGCTGTATGCCTTGGTGAGAGCCTTGCAAGTGTGGCAACATTACTTGTGGCCAAAAGAGTTTGTGATCCATACAGATCATGAGTCTCTTAAGCATCTCAAAGGGCAACAGAAGCTGAACAAGAGGCATGCTAGGTGGGTGGAGTTCATTGAGACATTTCCTTATGTCATCCACTACAAGCAAGGTAAGGAGAATGTAGTTGCTGATGCACTCTCCAGGAGGTATGTTCTGTTGTCTTCAATGGAAACTAAACTTTTAGGTTTTGAACATATCAAATCTTGCTATGCTGATGATCCTGAGTTTAAAGATGTGTTTAGGGAGTCTGAGAAACATGCTAGTGGTAAATTTTATCAAGTGAAAGGATTTCTTTTCTATGATAACCGCCTGTGTGTTCCTTGTGGTTCTTTGAGAGAGTTGTATGTTAGGGAAGCTCATGGAGGAGGGTTGATGGGTCACTTTGGGGTCGCCAAGACACTCTCAACCTTGCAAGAACACTTCTACTGGCCGAGCATGAAGAAAGAAGTGGAGAGGGTGTGTGCTAGGTGTGTCGTGTGCAAGCAGGCCAAGTCTAAGGTCCAACCAACAGGTTTGTACACACCTCTTCCTATCCCTACTGAACCATGGGTTGACATCTCTATGGACTTTGTTTTAGGATTGCCTAGAACCAGGAAAGGTAGAGATAGTATCTTTGTGGTTGTTGACAGGTTTTCTAAGATGGCACATTTCATACCTTGCCATAAGACTGATGATGCATCTCTGGTAGCTGATCTTTTCTTTAGAGAGGTTGTTAGATTGCATGGCATGCCTAGGACTATAGTTTCTGATAGGGATTCTAAGTTCCTTAGCTATTTCTGGAAAACTCTGTGGGGAAAGTTGGGAACTAAGCTATTGTTTTCAACTACTTGTCATCCCCAAACTGATGGACAAACTGAAACAGTCAATAGGACCTTGTCTACTCTTCTGCGTGCTATCATTAAGAGTAACATTAGGACTTGGGAAGATTGTTTACCTCATGTAGAGTTTGCATACAATAGGGCAGTGCATTCAGCTACCAAGCTTTCTCCTTTTCAAGTTGTGTATGGATTCAATCCATTGTCTCCTCTTGATTTGTTTGCTTTACCTTTAAAAGAACAAACTAACCTGGATGGCAAGCAGAAGGCCGAGTTTGTTTTGTCTTTGCATGAACAGGTCAGGAAGAACATTGAGGAGAGGACCAAGATGTATGAGAGGTACAAGAACAAGGGGCGCAAGGAGCTAGTACTTGAGCCGGGTGATCTTGTGTGGATTCACATGAGAAAGGAGAGGTTTCCTGTTGAAAGGAAATCAAAGTTGCTACCAAGGAAAGATGGACCTTTCAAAGTGCTGAAAAGGATCAACAACAATGCCTACCAGATTGATCTTGAAGGGAAGTACACAATCAGTTCTACTTTCAATGTTTCTGACTTGGATCCTTATTTTGCAGATGAATCAGATTTGAGGTCAAATCTTTTTAAAGGAGGAGGGGATGGTGTAGCCATGACCAGAGACCTTGAGGAGGAGCTGAGTGACACTGATGAGGAGGCTGCTGATGAGGAGAACCAGGACCAGAACCAGAACCAGAGAGATACACCAGGAGAGCCAGCTAGTGAGTGGATTGGACCAATGACTAGATCAAGGCTGAAAGCACAAGAGAAGAGTCTCCAAGACTTAGCCAAATTCGTGGGAGCAAGTTCTAAGGGGAAGACCAAGACAAACCAGCTTGTTGGTTCAATTTGATTTCAATGTAATTAAGTTGGTTTATTTGGTTTTCATTTATTTCAAACCAAGACAATTAGGATTAGTTAAACCAGTTTTAATTAGGATTAGATCACTTGTCGATTTGGTTTAGTTCTCATAAACCAAATTGGTTAAGGATTAGGTTAGACATCGTTTTCTCTTTTACTTAAAGACCACGCAGCTTGTTCTTCTTCTTTAACTTTGAATCTAAGAATTTTACAGCAACTTGTTTGCCTTGTCTCAAGCTTTCTCTGTTCAGCTCAAGAACATTGATCACACTTAAAGGAAGGAATTCCTAGTGAACCCCATCTTAGACAGTACAAGGTAATCTTGTGTCTAGGAGTAGCAAACCATCCTTGTCGCCAATCCATAGGCTCAGGGAGACGTCCATAGTTCAAAGGAGTGCTAGTAGCCTCTTAGAACAACCCATATCCATCCACCTTCAAGTGATCCAGAGTTTAAGCCATACCCAGGCTGCACCAAAAACAGATTTTAAGAAACTCCTTAGTTGCCTTGATACCTGTTTATCAGAACCAGTAAGTGATAATATCATCTACATACACAAGGATTACAATGATTTTTACCTGAGGGTGTAACCAATGTGAAGAGAGTATGATCAAGTTCTGACTTCCTGAAGCCTCTACCATTCAAGGTTGTGCTTAATTTGTGGTACCAAGCTCTAGGAGATTGCTTGGGCCATATATTGCTTTCTTTAGTCTCAAGACATTTCCCTTCTTACTAGATGCTCAAGACCAGTGGTGGCAACATATACATTCATCCTCGAGCTCTCTTGGTAGAAAGGGCATTCTTGACATCCATTTGCAAAGATCCCACCTCAAGTTCACTGCCAATGATAAGACAACCGGATGGTATGAAGCTTGGCCACTGGTGCAAATGTATCAATGTAGTCCT